>NC_041406.2:8568580-8868580 GCF_900747795.2 Erpetoichthys calabaricus
GGAATGAGCCTGCCAAATTTCAGACTTCTACCTACACGGGAAGTTGGAGAATTAGTGATGAGTGAGTCGGTCAAACAGGTTCCAGTTATGACCATTACGCGTAGAATTTTGAAATAAAACCTGCCTAACTTTTGTAAGTAAGCTGTAAGGAATGAGCCTGCCAAATTTCAGACTTCTACCTACATGGGAAGTTGGAGAATTAGTGATGAGTGAGTCAGTCAGTCAGTCAGTCAGTCAGTCAGTCAGTGAGTCAGTGAGGGCTTTGCCTTTTATTAGTATAGATACACAGAAATTCCATAAAAGGATAACAGTTGAACTTAAGAGATACTGAGAAAGGACAAGAATGTAGCAGAATGAGACTTTTATTTGGATATCTTATATGGGTGTGTAAGCCAAGGAACCAACCAGAGTTCTTGTCAGGTGGTATGTGTGCTAAAAGAACCAGAGTACAGTCGTGGCCAAAAGTTTTGCGAATGACACAAGTGTTGTGTTGGTTTTCACAAAGTGTGCTGCTTCAGGTGTTTTTAGATCTTTGTGTCAGATGTTTCTGTGGTACACAGAAGTTTCAAAGGCTTTTATTGACAATGACATGAAGTTTATGCAAAGAATCAATATATGCAGTGTTGGCCCTTCTTTTTCAAGACTTCTACAATTTGCCCTGGCAGGCTGTCCATCAGCTTCTGGGCCAAATCCTAACTGATGACCATGAATAAAGAATGGCACCAAATATCTCCCGAGAGCAACATCTTCCAACCATCCAAGAACAGTTTGGTGACCAACATGATGGAGCACCGGGCCATAAGGCAAAAAAAAGTGAGAACTAAGTGACTCGGAGAACAAAACATTGAAATTTTGGGGTCCGTGGCCAGGAAAATCCCCAGACCCTAATCCCATTGAGAACATGTGGTCAATCCTCATGAGGGAGCAGGTGGACAAACAAAAACCCACCAATTCTGATTCTACAAGAATGGCCTGCCATCAGTCAGGATATGACCCACAAGTTGATTGACAGACAGCCTTTCAGGGTGAATTGCAGGGTTCTTGAAAGAGAAAGAAGGGCCAACACTGCAAATATGGACTCTTAGCATAAACTTCATATCATTGTCAATAAAAGCCTTTGAAACTTCTGAACTGCTTGTAATTCTACTTCAGTGTACCACAGAAACATCTGACAAAAAGATCTAAAAACACTGAAGTAGCAAACTTTGTGAAAACCAATACTTGTGTGATTCTCAAAACTTTTGGCCACGACTATAAATGTCAGGTGATATGTAAACATTAATTCAGCGCTGTTATATACATTTTGTTGTCTATAAATGTAGGACTCTGACTCTGCTCGGATTACAGTTTTACTCGTGCTGATCGCCAAGGAAAGAGAGGTGGAGGGCTAGCGAACATTTACTCCAGCAGGTTAAAATGTAAAAATATCAGTTTTGGTAAATTCAAGTCTTTTGAGTATCTCGCCATTATTATTCAGGGAGATTCTCACGTTCTAGTATTATCCGTGTATAGACCTCCAAAATTCAACGCGTCTTTTTTTGAGGAATTCTCTGACTTGATGTCAATCTTAATTACGAACTATGACGCACTCTTAATAGTCGGCGACTTTAATTTTCATGTAGATAATCAATGTGACCAAAAAGTAAAAGAATTTATGAACCTCCTGGACTCTTTTGATTTGAGACAGCTCGTTAATCAGCCTACACATAAAGCAGGTCATACGTTAGACTTAGTAATTACTAAAGGACTAAAAGTTGATATAAAGCAGGTCATTGATACGGGTCTTTCAGACCATTTTCTTCTACTTTTTAATATAGAAATAATGATAGAAAACACTCATGAGAAGCATATTGTTAAAAAACGCTTCTTTGACTCATCAGCAACTTTAAAACTTACAAACATTCTAACCAATCAGTCCGTTTATAGTGCCAACTATAATAGCGAGGAGAACGTAAATAGTAAGGTGGAAAGATTTAATACTAAAGTGAGGGCTGCTGTTGACTTAGTTGCACCTGAAAAGACAGTTAAAAAATCTTCTAGCATTGTTATACCTTGGAAGACCCAAAGAGTGTCTGATTTAAAGAGAACATGCCGTAGAGCTGAGCGTAAATGGAGGAAGACTAAACTAACTATTGACTATGAGATATTAAAAGTTAAAATAACAGAATACAATAACACAGTCCGTCTTGAGAGGCGCTGCTATTTCTCTAAGATTATAAATAACAATGCTAGTAATCCCAGAGTCTTATTTTCGACAATTGATCATCTGTTAAACCCAGGTAACTCAAAGGAATGCCTCCTAAGTACTTCCAGTAAAACCTGTGAGGCTATCGCTGTATTTTTCAATCAAAAAATTAATGATATTAGAAATAACATAGTATATCTCCCCAACACTAAGGATCCCCCGAAACCCCAGTACTCCATAATAAATAAATTAGAGTCTTTCACTAGGATAGATTTACCTGATTTACATAAAATAATTTCTCAAATGAAACCATCCACCTGTGCCCTTGACCCAATACCAACAAATTTTTTCAAAGAAGTATCGGGTGTGCTTATTGATAATGTTCTTGACATAGTAAATTCGTCATTAGATACGGGGGTCTTCCCAGACTGTCTTAAGACTGCGGTAGTTAAACCCCTACTTAAGAAAAATAATCTCGACCCCTCTGCTCTTGAAAATTATAGACCCATCTCTAACCTGCCTTTCTTAAGTAAAATTCTAGAGAAGGCAGTCATTATGCAGTTAAATGAGCACCTCAATAAACCTGCTATTCTTGATAAATTTCAGTCAGGTTTTAGAACAAATCACAGCACAGAAACTGCACTCGTTAAAGTAGTAAATGACTTGCGGGTAAATGCAGACAGAGGCCATTTATCTGTTCTCATCCTCTTAGATCTGAGTGCCGCATTTGACACCATTGATCATAATATTCTTAAGAATCGCCTTAGTCAATGGGTGGGCCTCTCTGGCAGTGTCTTAAACTGGTTTGAATCCTACCTGGCAGGGAGAAAATTCTTTGTTAGTTGTGGTAATTATAACTCAAAGACACATGATATTCTATATGGTGTTCCACAAGGCTCTATCCTGGGTCCGCTGCTCTTCTCCATCTACATGCTTCCATTAGGTCAGATTATCTCGGGACATAACGTGAGCTACCACAGCTATGCTGATGACACACAGCTGTATTTATCAATAGCACCTGATGACCCCAAATCTCTTGATTCGCTAACACAATGTCTAACCTGTATCTCAGAATGGATGAATAGTAACTTTCTCAAATTAAATAAAGAAAAAACCGAAATCTTAGTGATTGGCAATAATGGATACAATGAGGCTATTAGAAATAAACTGGATGCATTAGGATTAAAAGTCAAATCGGAGGTAAAAAGCTTAGTGGTAACCGTTGATTGTAATCTGAATTTTAAATCGCATATTAATAAAATCACTAGGACAGCATTTTTTCACCTAAGGAACATAGCAAAAGTTAGACCTCTTATATCATCGAAAGATGCAGAGAAATTAGTTCATGCATTTGTCTTTAGTCGGCTAGATTACTGTAATGCACTCCTCTCAGGACTCCCCAAAAAAGACATCAATCGTTTGCAGTTAGTGCAGAATGCAGCTGCTAGAATCCTTACCAGGAAAAGAAAATCCGAACACATCTCTCCAGTTTTGATGTCACTACACTGGTTACCTGTGTCATTCAGAATTGACTTTAAAATTCTGCTTATGGTTTATAAAGCTTTAAATAATCTCGCCCCGTCTTATATATCGGAATGTCTGACACCTTATATTCCAAATCGCAACCTCAGATCCTCAACTGAGTGTCTCCTTAGAATTCCAAGAGCAAAACTTAAAAGAAGTGGTGAGGCGGCCTTCTGCTGTTATGCACCTAAAATCTGGAATAGCCTGCCAGTAGGAATTCGCCAGGCTAATACAGTGGAGCACTTTAAAAAACTACTAAAAACACATTATTTTAACATGGCCTTCTCATAACTTCACTGTAATTTAATCCTGATACTCTGTATATCCAATTCATTATAATAACTATTCATTCAAAATTTGTACTAACCCCTACTCTCTCTTCTGTTTCCTTTTCCGGTGTCCTATTGGTGGTGGCTTGTGCCACCACCATCTACCCAAAGCACCATGATGCTCCAACAATGATGGATGGATTAAAAGCCAGAAGTCTGTATAACCATCAGCATCAAGTGACTCCGTGAGAACCCTAACTACAAAGAGGACTATTTCATTTATGTTAGGTAGAATGCCCAAAGGGGACTGGGCGGTCTCGTGGCCTGGAACCCCTACAGATTTTATTTTTTTCTCCAGCTTTCTGGAGTTTTTTTTTGTTTTTTCTGTCCACCCTGGCCATCGGACCTTACTCCTTATTATGTTAACTAAGGTTGTCTTATTTTAATTTCTTTTTTGTCTTTTATTCTTTTTTTCTTCATTATGTAAAGCACTTTGAGCTACTTTTTGTATGAAAATGTGCTATATAAATAAATGTTGTTGTTGTTGTTGTTGTCTACTCCCTTAACAGACTGCTGTGATGGGGTGGTCCATCTTCATGAAGAGAAATTAAAGACCCATGACCAAGCTTCCTCCTGTCTAATTTCTGAGTCAATCAGGTCCTAGTTGAGGAGAAAAATGTCTTTCTTTATATTGCTTCCACATTAACCTGACTTGCCAGGATCAGAAACTCCTCCAAACAAAGGTCCCTACATCTTCAAAAATCACTGTGGCTGACCATCCACAGCTTCATACCATCTACTTAAGCAGATGTCTGAGAAGTGCTGAATCCATCGTTTCTGATGGCAGCCACCCAGCTCATCCCCTTCTGGGAAGCACTACAGGAGCCTAACCACTCGCTCCATGGACAGCATATTCCCGAGGCCATAAGGTCACTGAACTCCCAGCAACCTGATCCTACTGACTGTGTCCCCACTCACCATAGCAACAAGATTATAAAGTCTGCGGATGACATGACGGTGGTCGGACTCATCTCGGGCAAGGAGGGTGAGCTAGCATACAGGGACGAGGTGGAGCGACTGTCAGAGTGGTGCACAGTCAATAACCTGCTCCTCAACAACAAAAAAACAAAGGAGCTTGTTATTGACTTTAGGAAAAACAAAACTGACATCCAGCCACTCATCATTGGCGGGGCCTGTGTGGAGAGGGTCCCGGTGTTCAGGTTTCTGGGTATGGAGCTGGAGGATGACCTGACCTGGAGCGCCAACACCAAGGAGCTGCTAAAGAAGACGCAGCAGAGACTGTATTTTCTGAGAATTCTCAGAAAGAACCACCTCCCAAAAAATCTACTCCTTGCTTTTTATCATTGTTCCATCGAGAGTGTGCTCACGTACGGACTGTGTGTGTGGTACGGCAGCTGCACTTCCTCAGAAAAGAAAGCGCTCCACAGGGTCGTCAGGACAGCGGAGAGAACAATTGGTTGTACCCTCCCCACTCTGGAACAAATCTACACCTCCCGAAGCCGCAAAAAAGCAATAGACATTTCACAGGACTCATCACATCCCGGTCATTGCCTCTTCCAGCTTTTGCCATCGGCAAGAGATACAGAGCTATGAAAACTAGGACAAACCGCCTTAAAAACAGCTTTTATCCGAAAGCAATCATGGCCCTGAACTCAGAATAAAACTGCTCCATATTATTCTACCAATGTGCAATATAGACCTTAAGTCAACAAGTGCAATTTGTATATTTATTACTATTCGGTTTGTTATTATTTTCTCTCTTCTTGTCTTTTTGTCTTTTTAACTCTTATTCCTCACACTGAGTCGATTGCACCTTCAATTTCGTTGTTCCTTTGTAAAAGTGACAATGACAATAAAGATCTATCTATCTATCTACCTGCCCTGCACCGTGCTCTTTACCCATCTGCTGGTTTATCTGTAATTGTACTGTATGTTACTTTTTTTAAAACTTATTAAATTTATTTCTCATTTTTATTTCCCCGTGACCTTCAGCGATACTGATGGTGCCTTCCTCCTAGTCATTTGCTTATTTCAATTTACTGCTAGTTTTGTATTGTGTTTTGATTGTATTTTATTTATGTTTAATGTATATTTTATTGTAAAGCACTTTGGCTACAGCAAAACTAATTGTTTTAACTGTGCTCTATAAATAAACTGACTTTGACATTTACTGTATTTCTTTACTTATGCTGTTTATTAATTCATATATTTACCTTCAGCTACTCTTATTTATTTACTATACAGGGTAGGATTCAAAAGTAATGAGCCTCATTTTGTTCTGACGCGAACGTACCTCGCCGCGCACCCCACTTGCCAGCGACGGCGATGGTGGGTGTTGGCTTCACAACGCAACGGAGCTCCTACCGCTCCGAGCTTTCGGAGCGGTAGATCGGCCTTGACGGGAACCCCTGTGCAGTAGTGCGTTACACGGCGGAATGGAAAGTTCATTAGAGCAACGGTAC
This sequence comes from Erpetoichthys calabaricus, assembly GCF_900747795.2. Classification (NCBI taxonomy): domain Eukaryota; kingdom Metazoa; phylum Chordata; class Cladistia; order Polypteriformes; family Polypteridae; genus Erpetoichthys; species Erpetoichthys calabaricus. The sequence goes on from NC_041406.2 coordinate 8,575,042, forward strand.
GCGTTGAAGACGAAGACCATGCTCATTGCCTTCTTCGGAGTGAAGGGGATCATCCACTACGAGTTTGTCCCGCAAGGACAGACCGTGAATGCTGCTTACTACTTGGAAGTCCTGAAAAGGCAGAAAAGAAGCGCCGCGCGCAAGCGAAGGGACATCAAGGACAGCTGGAAGCTTCACCACGATAACGCGCCCAGCCATACCGCCTTCATCGTGAGCGCCTACCTGGCCCGGGTGAACGTTCCGGTGGTCCCCCAGCCTCCCTACAGTCCGGACGTGTCGCTTTCTGACTTCTTGTTTCGGCGCTTAAAATCAGCGTTGAAAGGAAAACGCTTCGACTCAATCGAGGACATCCAAGCAAATGTCAAGGCAGCCCTTGCAGCCATCCTGGAACAGACCTATGTGGACGCCTTCGAGTCATGGAAAAGCCGCCTACAAAAGTGTATTGATGCAGGAGGTGCCTATTTTGAAGACTATTAATTAGTTGTACCGATTTGCTCAATAAATTTGTCTTTTTGAACAAAGGCTCATTACTTTTGAATCCTACCCTGTATTTATCTATACAGCACCGCAACTGTGGCACAAGATTTTCACTACGCTCTCGCAGTGTATACGACAATAAACATCCCATATCTCCAATCTAATCTAAATCATAGCAGAGATTTTTCAGAACTTGGCAAGAAATCATTAATATACATTCCAAAGTAAGTACAGGGAGTCCTCGGGTTACGACACAGTTCCGTTCCTACAGCAGTGATGTAACCCGAATTTTAGTGCAAGTCGAAACACACCCTAGCCTAAGTCACTTACCTATCCTAACACATTTGCAAAATCGGAATTTAGAACATAAAAACACAACTAAGCCACAGAAAAAGGAAAAGGACATAAATATACTGTACTGTACACTGTACTGTAGTAACAGAAAAAATGTCAAAAACATGAGTGTAAAAAAAATTCCTTATCTTTATTCCTTCTGATCTCTTTACAATGTCTAATTTCACTTCCATCGTGATGGCTTTACTCTTCTTCGAAGCACTGCCATCTGAAGACTCTGACTTTCGTTTAGGACACGGGTGTCGAACTCTAGTCCTGGAGGGCCGCAGTGGCTGCATGTTTTCATTCTAACCATCTTCTTCATTAGTGAGCCGTTTTTACTGCTAATTAATTTCTTTTGCTTTAGTTTTAATTAACTTGACTCAGGCCCCGTTCGGATTCAGCGGGTTGGAAAATGGATGGATGGATGGATGACTCAGGCCCCTTAATTGTCTCTTTTTCCTTAATTAGTAGCCAAACAATAATGAGACATCAAACAAGCCACCACATGACCAGCTCACCTGTGCCCATCACACAATATCTGAAAATAAATAAAGATGAAGGTCTCAGTAAGGTTGATCTCTCAGGTCAACAAAACATTTTGAAAATGCCATCCATCCATTTTCCAACCCGCTGAATCCGAACACAGGGTCACGGGGGTCTGCTGGAGCCAATCCCAGCCAACAAAGGGCACAAGGCAGGAATCAATCCTGGGCAGGGTGCCAACCCACCGCAGATTTTGAAAATGTTCTTAGAAAAAACAGAAAAATCAACAGATTTGGAAATGTCTGCTGTGGCAGAATGAGAGCAACAACAATCTATTGAATTAAATAATGGGCTTAATTAACAGCAAGAATCAGTTTCTCATTAAGAGACTGTTTGGAGTGAAATTGGTTGGAGTTTGAAACCCCAGTTTAGCTGGTCATCTGTTGGCTCGTTTCACATCTCATTTCTGTTTGGCTGCCATTTAATGAAGAAAGGAATCAATTTAGAGGACTGAATCCTTAAAAACAGAGCTATTGAAATGAAGGGAAAAGGAGTTAATTAGCAGTGAAAACTACTCACTGATTAGGAAAAGGGTTAGAATGAAAACCTGTTGCCACTGCGGCCCTCCAGGACTAGAGTGACACCCCTGGTTTAGGAGCCATGATAAGGGCCAAAAAGTTGCCAAACAAAGCAACACAAACTGAACACTTCAGCCGCGCACAACAAAACTACTTTGCCCACATAGTTTGTAAGTACAACGCTAACGGCGTAAGCAGAAACACTCACGTCTCAATTCTTTAAAGTTTTCATGGGAGTGAGCGTTGTAAACTCAAAACGTTGTAACCCGAGGACCCCCTGTATGCCAAGTCTGTGCTCAACCCCATTATTTATTTTACTTGCCATTTTATCTTACATAAAGAACCATTTCTGACAGGGCTTTCTGTCAATTGGGGGTTGAATGCCTAGTTGCAAAGATGGTTTTTGCAATATACGAAGGACGTCCAAAAAGTTTCCACACTTATATTTTCGTTGGAAATGGTGAAGGCGGGAGGAGTAGTAATTGGTCGTGCCTGAAAGTGTCATGTGACTAATTCTGGCTGGCAAGCTGGCTGTCCTTGCAGTTTAGTTATACTTGCAGTTTAGTTATAAGAGTTGTCACCCTGTGGTGAAGATGACTGAGAAACTTAGAAATTGCACCAAAGAGGAACAGCGTTCTGTCATTTGTTTTTTTGTGGGCAGAAGGTGTGCCGGGAGCAGAAATTCATCTCCGCATGTGTGCTCGTAGAGTCGTCTATGAGTGGATTGAAATGTTCGAAAATGGCCATACTAGTGTGACGGATGCAGAGCGCGTTCCGGATGTCCAGCTACAGCCATGACCAGATTTTCTTGTGACGATGAAATGAAAGCAGTGGTGCATCAGTGGCTACATGCTCAACCAAAAACATTTTTTGCTGATGGCATTAAAAAGCTGGTCCAACGCTGGAAAAATTGCATCACAAAGTAAGATGACCATGTAGAAAAATTATGTAATCTGTTTTGGAAATTCTTAATAAATAGAGTTTAAAAAAGTGGCGAAACATTTTGAATGTCCTTCATACTACTGCAGTTGTACAAGACTTTTTACTTTGTTAAGTTAAAAAAAAATGTAGAAATTACCCGCTCTTCTGGATATTGGCCAAAAAAGTCTGGATGGACAGCAAAATAGAAGGGTCTCAGGGCATTGACTGCTTCTGCACCAGTCAGAGCTCTTGCCTGGGAAAGCTGTTGGACAAAATGACTCTCCAGATGAACCCTAATGGATAAAAAAAAAAAAAAAAAAACATTTTATGGAAGTGGCAGAAAGGCACTATATATTCCAAACGATTTCCAGCCTAATAAGTGAACATCTAGAGCGAGGATGGGCAGTTTCAGGAAGTGTTATAAAGTCTGATGGATGTGAGCAGATGAGACCACAGTTCTTCTTCTTAGCACACGGAAATGAGGCGATGACTTAAGAGGAGCACCAGGAGAGTTGTGGCATCACGCTCTTTCTCTGCTCCTGCTTCGAGTCAGTTCAATGTAAAGGAATTGAGAAAAAAAATAACACAGAGAAAGAAAATGTGGCTCCACAATCCTACTTTGGATTTACACTACAATTCCTGAAGGCTACAAAAAAACTCGTAATCCCAGCCCACCTTAAATCCCTTCGCATCTAACGATGAGCGTCTTTTCTTTTGTAAAGGTGTCGACCAGCACAAGCAGCAAGCAGCCTGCTGTCCCATCACTTGCCTTGACAGAGCTCAGCTCAGGCAAAAAGCTCGCCCAGCTCAAGGCTCCTTATCTGCGTGTGAGGTGCCTGGAGTTGTAGAGGGTAAATAATACAATATATCGTTATTTGAAATACATGCATTTCATGTGTGTTCTGTGTCTACAAAGATCTGGGTAAGTGACGGATGAAAGGAAATGTGAGAAATGCAAGAAATACAAACACATACCTGAAGCAGAAACTTTTATCCATGTTATACTAATAATAACCTGAAGTGTACAATGTGTGAAGACTTCAGTCCAAATATCAAATAAACACGTGCACTTTATTCAGGAACTAGGGGGTTCGCCCCCTGCTCGCTTCACTCGCCAACCCCACCTGAGGCATGCGCTACGTGCCAGCCACTTTGTGTCTCTGCCGCTCGTGTTGTGAAGAGGAGGGCTGAACGCACCCCAAGGAGACGCGGTCGCTCCTCTGAAACCCCCTCTTAAACGGTGATACAATAGGAAACAAATTCTTTTTTTTTTTTACCTCCTCTTTGCTCGATCAGCTGCTGGCTGGCTTGCTGCTGCTGTGCCATGTGATCTGCATCTTGCACAGCACTTCGAACATTTAAAAGCCTGTACAGCAGCTATCCTACTCTTTTTTTGTCTTTTATTTCCGGCCCTGGGCGTGGTTAAATCTTTTGGCACAAAGTCTCGTCTCACGGAACGCGAGTTCTTAATATTTTTTAGTTTATCATTTAAAAACGGAATAAGAATCTGAAAATCTAACAACATCATATTAAAGTTCGATAAATTCTGAAAAGAAAGATACCAAACATATACAGTATATGTAGGTTTTAAAATAAGCCCAATTTAAAGCATGACAAAAAATGTCACATAAAATCGTTGCACTTTAGACTTAGGATTTTATATATATATATATATCCTACTTTGTGTGTGTGTGTATATATATATATATATCCTACTTTGTGTGTGTGTGTATATATATATATATATATATATCCTACTTTGTGTGTGTGTGTATATATATATATATATATATATATATATATATATATATATATATATATACACACACACACACAGAGAGTCGATATAACCAAAGAAAAAAAAAAGCATTCACTCCAGACAGAGGAGCAGCTTCAGAGACAGACTGCTGTCACCGTCCTGCTCCACTGACAGACTGAGGAGATCGTTACTCCCCCACACTATTCGACTCTTCAATTCCACCCGGGGAGGGTAAACGTTAACATTATACAAAGTTATTGTCTGTTATACCTGCATTGTTATCACTCTTTAATATTGTTATTATCAGTATGCTTCTGCTGGAGTATGTGAATTTCCCCTTGGGATTAATAAGTATCTGTCTGTCTGTCTGGCTGGGCGCAGTTCTTAACTCTGCACCATTCAAGAATACTTGTAAGCTCTTGGTTGATTGACATTTGAGCTTGAGTTTTTAATGCCTTGAAATGCTGAATCCCAGGTTATTTAATTTGGCCTTTTGAACACTGATTAACAAGAAAAAAGACTCTTTAAAGTCAAAGTGAAAACATATCTCTGCAAAGTGGTTGAAAAAGAAATTACAAAATGTAAAACATTATAATTTGTTCACCTAAGTATTCACCCCTGTAACCACAAGGGGGTGCCAATTGGCCCTAAACCTCAGACACAATTTCAGATTCAAATTAATTAAGGATTTTTGTTGCATCAAAATACCTCACAAAGTGTGCACAACCAACAAGACCACAATCACAAAGCAAGTGAATGTTCTTACTCTCCTTACACTCCTCTTGTCGTGTGTCATCCGCTGCCTCCTGACTCCGACTCTCCAAAGTAAAGGTGTCAGGCTGCTTTTAAGCAAGGACCCAGGAATACTTCCAGTACCATGTTACAGCCTGTTGGGAACACACGTGGAAACCCCAGGAGGGGGCCCCCAAGACCCCAATAGAACTACATTTCCATACTCCAGTTCCCATGCAGCCATAAGCGTCCAAATTGGGACAACTCGAGAGGGACACTGCCATCGATTGTAACAGAGGATGAATAGCTGCTGGTTTACAGCTTCCACCAGTCTATCCACAGTGTTGGCATCCCAGCTAGGCCAAGAGTGGTAAGGTGTCCCAGCCGGGTTGTGTCTCCACCAATGCAGTACATCAGGTGTGGCTTCCTGGCTGAGTGAATCCATCCTCTCTGATGACAGCCATCCAGCTAATCCCATTTTCACTTCTACCTTCTGGAAAGTGCTACCACAGCCTTGTCACTCACACCAAACCCTTCAGGGACAGCTTCTTCACACAGGCCATAAGGTCACTGAAAACTCCCAGTAACTTGATCTCCTACCTGCCCTGCATTGTGAATTATTTACATTGAAGAAGAGAGTGCAGGCATGGTAGGATGAGTGGAGAAGAGTGTCAGGAGTAATTTGTGACAGACGGGTATCAGCAAGAGTGAAAATGAAGGTCTACAGGACGGTACTGAGACCAGCTATGTTATAAGGGCTGGAGACGGTGGCACTGACCAGAAAGCAGGAGACAGAGCTGGAGGTGGCAGAGTTAAAGATGCTAAGATTTCCATTGAGTGTGACGAGGATGGACAGGATTAGAAATGAGGACATTAGAGGGTCAGCTCAAGTTGGATGGTTGGGAGACAAAGTCAGAGAGGCGAGATTGCATTGGTTTGGACATGTGCAGCGGACAGATGCTGGGTATATTGGGAGGGAAGAGGAAAAGAGGAAGACCTAAGAGAAGGTCTATGGATGTGGTGAGAGAGGACATGCAGGTGATGGGTGTGACAGAGCAAGAAGACGAGGACAGAAAGGTATGGAAAAAGATGATCTGCTGTGGCAACCCCTAATGGGAGCAGTCGAGAGAAGATTTATCTTCTGATATTCTTATTCTTTTATTGTATTTATTCATACATAGCTGAAATTGTGGCACAAAAATGTCGTTATGCTCTTGCAGTGTATGTGACAATAAAGACTAAAGGGAGTGCAGGAAAAGAAGTCGGATATGACAGAAATAAGAATGTTGACATGAATATGTGGAGCTACAAAAGAGGACATAATAAGAAATGAGACCATCAGAGGTGCAACAAAAGTGGGAGAGACATCTCAGAAAGTGCAGGAAAGTCGGCTGATGTGGTATGGACACGTGATGAGGGGAGACAATGAAGATGAAAGCAAAAGAGTGATGGGAATGGAAACACTTGGGAAGAGAAAGCAAGGGAAGGCTGAAGCGGAGGAGGATAGATAAAGTAAAAGGCTTGACTAGCAAAGAGGCACAGGATGGAGCTGTATGGAGAAGGCTGATCGGGCACATGGATCCTGCATAGAAGTGGGAAAAGACCAAGATGAGGAAGAAATGAGATCTCTCTGTGGAGATCTTCATCTGAAGATCAGTGTCAACAAAGGCAAATTTACTCCACTGTGCTAAGTGCTGTATAAAATGAAATTCTTAAAATGTCCAATGTACTTAATGCTTGTTATTGGTACTGTATATACTGATATTCATACACGTATTTTTAACCCCTAAACAGGTAACAAACATTTTCAAGCTTCTGCAAGAGTCTCAAATCCTTACAATAAATATTTCTGCTCTCACACCGACAAAGCAGACCGGGAAACACAAAGCAGGTTATCGGCAGCCATTAAAAAGTTAAAAGGGGGTCTTTCCAGTTAAGAAGTTAGTTGGAACGATTTGTAGTAACAAGCCTCGGAACTGAAGCTAAAAATCAGGAGACGTCGCCTCTCAAAAGACCAGATCCGACACCACAATTTACAGTGTTGTTTATTTTGATATAGCGCCTGTCACAGTTGGAGTCTTCATCAAGTCTTAAAAACTTTAAACTAAAAGAGCTGCCGCTACGTGCCTCGCTATCGGTCTCTCTCGTTCACTTAGCAGACTATTTGCTCTGGTGGGATCTGCTCTGCCGCCCGACCACCACGCCAAAACGACGTCTTTACCCACCTGGTTACATTGCGTAGAAGGTGTAGGATGGTCATCTCGTCCTCAATACCCAAGTGGCTCCCGATACAACATAAAGCACCAGGATTACAACGTCCTACACCCAAGGACAAGAGTTGGTGGTAGCGTAGTTACGTCGTCCACGACGAAGTCCTCTTCAGAGGCCATCAAGCAACAACATGAAAACCGTGCAGCTCGGTCAACAACAACAACAACAACAACAGAACGACGAGGCCGCTCGTCAACGTCACCCGGCACTTCTGGAAGGTGGACATGTAATGCCCACTTAGGAATTTCACCCGCCAGCTACTCGCGCGTCGCACCATCTGCCAGAAGTAAACAATCGATAAACTACCACTCCTCGAGTGTGAGAGGCGGAGCTGATAGAATAGAGCACAATGATTGGAAATGGCTGTGACTGACGCATAAATGAACTATCAGAATTGTAGGTGGGGAAAAAGAAACCCGCACGTTCTTTACAATAACCAATCAGAGAAAAGCCAACTCGGTACGCCTATCTTTTTTTTTTTTATAACAGCCAATAATAACGAAGGAGGAGGAGTAGGCGCCAATCGCATTTTAGTACAGCCAGTCTATCGAATGCTAATTATATTTATGTTAGGCGATGCCTGTTTTCGTTCAGGTAGGCGAGAAACCATCCACTACCTTCACTCGCTGCACGTCTGCATCAGTTGTCAGCATAAACATAAACTGGAGTCATGGTGGCCTTTTTGTTTAAACGAGGGGCGTCTGAATGCTTTGCATGTTGTGTAATAATTTCTGCTTTGTTAGTTAGGTTCGTAAAAAAATCACAGCGCTTCTCATTGATTATTCAGCATCTGAAATGTTTGGTCTTTTATGGTTAGATTTTAGTGCGATTTTTTTGTCATTTGGACATAATGTCAAAGGAAGTGGTATAAGTGAGTACTTGTAAATGGATTAGATGGTCAGTTTGATATAGCGTCTTTCACAGTCAACAGAATCTTAAAACACATGATCCATATTACAAAACAGTAACATTTTTACGTGATAATACAAAGGCGACGCAGATATAGTTTAAAAAATGTTTTTGTCTGAAATGAAAATGGGCGTTTTAAATATCCAAACCCGCTTTATTAAATTTTAGTCTGAAACGCGTTAAATCCGATTTGGGGTTAAGCCAGGTCGGCACGGTGGCGCAGTGGGTAGCTTCGCTTCCCATGTCCTCCCTGCGTGGAGTTTGCATGTTCTCCCCCTGTGTGCGTGGGTTTCCTCCGGGTGCTCCGTTTCCTCCCACTGTCCAAAGACATGCAGGTTAGGTGCACTGGCGATTCTAAATTGTCCCTAGTGTGTGCTTGGTGTGTGTGTGTGCGTGTCCTGCTGTGGGCTGGTACCCTGCCCGGGGTGTGTTTCCTGCCTTGCGCCCTGTGTTGGCTGGGATTGGCTCGAGGGACCCCCGTGACCCTGTAGTTAGGATATAGCGTGTTGGATAATGGATGGATGGGTTAAGCAGTGGGTGTGATTGGGAGACAGAGTCTCAAGTTAGACAAAGGGTGCGTCTGTGGGAATGTGAGAGGAAACCGCTAGCACGAGGACACGGGAGAACGTGAGCGACCGACACAGAAGAAGAACCGGCGCGGCTACATGAAGGAAAGAAGACAGGTATGGGGGTCCGTGCTCATCAAATACTGTACGTGCAGAATTGTCCAACCGTATGCATGTTTATATTATACAGTGGATTTTACACACACAAGCTAAACACAATGAGCATAACATTGACAAACTGTTTCTATTCACAGTCGCACTGGGCACAAGGCAGGGAGCAATCCTGGATGGGCCACCAGTACAGTGCACTGGCCACTCACCCAATTTAGAGGTAGCAATATATATAGCATGAACACAGTTGGGATGTGGGAGGAAAAAATCATGGGAACCCCAGTAGAACATGCAAATTTGGCACAGTCACTGTGTTGTATGTGTTAAGATTTGAACCCATGGCCATGGAGCTGTAAAGCAGTAGCAGTAAACAATTCACTTGTATGAAGGAGAGAACTTGGTGTGCAAGTAGAAAGACTATGAGGATATTCACATTATTGTGCTTGTTTTAACGTTAAATTCTGCTAAAGAAAGAATATACTAACAACCCAATTGTGCTTTACTCACTCAGAATATGGAACCAATGTAGGAAGTATTTTAAGACAGAGAAGCTTTTATCTGTGGCACCTCTGCATGATAACCACCTTTTTCCATCCTCTTAAACGTACGCAGTTGTTAATGCCTGGAAAACATCTGGGATTAAATCACTTAGAGATCTGTACATAGACAACGTTTTTGCATCCTACAAACAACCACATTCCAAATTTAACTTTCCAGCAACACATTTGTTTCACAACCTTCAAATTAGAAACTTTGTTAAACAGAACCTGCCCAGTTTTCCTCACCTCCCACCTACCTCTATGCCGGAAAAATTATTGCTCAGTCTCGAGTACTCAGACAGCATTTCTGTAATATCTTAAACTATCAAATATAGATATCAAATGCACTCTATGGTATAGATATTAAAGACGCTATATTATAGATGGATATGATAGGTGCTGTACTATAGAATTTTACATAAAAGACAGACAGGATAGGTAGTATATTATATAATAGCTAAAGTGAGAGGAAAGGCAATATATGATAGCTAGAGACGGGTAAATGCAAAGGGCACTACATGCTAGCTAGTGGCATAATGGTTAAGGCTTTGGAGGACTTCAAACCCTGAGGACACGGTGTGACCCTGAGCAAGTCACTTCACCTGCTCGTCCTCCAGTTGGAAAAACAAAAAGAAGAGTTAATTTTATCTAAAATGTTGTCAGTTGCCTTGGATGAATAAACAATAATAATAAATAGATATGAAAAGAAATATAAGATATGGATATGAAAGACATTATTTTATGCATAGAAAAAGCACCATATAATAGCTAAGGACTGAGGAGAGAGAGAGATAGGAAAGGCACTATATGGTGAGTAGCTTTCTAGATTGACATGAAAGGCTCTGCATGATATGGATATGAAAGACATACTATACAGTGTAAAAGGTGCTATATGATTAATATAAAAGACACTATATAATGGATATGAAATGCACTCTATTAAACAGACATGAAACATGCTATAAAGATATGAAACATTTTATCTAGTTAAATGGGTATGAAGCTCAATATGATAGAGATCTGAAAGGCAGTTATGAAATATGCTATATGATAGATATGAAAGACACTATATAATAGCTAGACAGATAAATCAGAAAGTCACTATATGCTAGCAAGCTAGCTAATTAGATGGATATGAAAGGCACTATATGATATGGATATGAAAGACATTACGGATGGATGTAAAATGCCCTTTTATAGACAGATATATAATAGGTGATAAATATGATAGATGCATTTCATAATTAACTAATGTAATGTATAACATAAATATGAAAGGCACTATATGATAGACAGGGAGATGGATAGCTAGATAAGGTGCTATATGATAGACATTTAGGTTTCTTTGGCTTAATAGATTAATTTCTCTTTGCTGTCCTGGAGACCTCAAGACCCCCTTGGCTGTAACTGTTTTATCAGCCGGATACTTGGCATCTACCCGACTTTCGTTTTTTTTGATGTCACTGCCCCTCACGCTTGCGTTCTGTTCACCATTTATGCCAATATCACCCTTGATTGGTGTGCTGCTGGAGTTTTTTCTTGGAGCAGCTTGATGGAGCCCCTGCCCCCAAACCCACATCAAGAGTAGGAATTGCCACCCTGCGACGACTACCAACTGTGAGGGAGACTGAAAATCAGGCTGAAGCGAACACTCCCAACAGTAGCTGGGAAGCGCAATTGGTGCCCAGTCTGCAGAAACAGAGACCCACGTAATGTACAGGAGGTTAAATGGCCCAGACATACAGTATATGGAGGACAGACGCTTTTCCATGTCTTGACTCCTCCACCACAGCCTTAAATGTCTTGCAGGCCTGGAGGTGTTTGGGAAGCATTTTGTGGCTGGGGTCAAGGGCATGGGGATTTGTGTCTTGCTGTCTTTTTGACCAAAGGCGTGGGAGAGGATGTTGCATACATTATGGCAAATGTTGTGCATTGATTGACCAGAGAAAGAAATGCAACATCTTGTGGAGTGAGCCAAGCTTGCCCACTTGCTTCAGACCTTCTGACCAGCAATCCGGTCTGTGCATTGAGGCATAAGAACTTAGCAGACGTGTGAAAGAAAGCTGGTTAGGTATGCCATGTAGAACAATACCTAATATGGGCAGCTTTAATCCACAGCTTAGTTCACAGCAAGGCAAAACCCACTTACACAGTGGTCAAGTTGCCACAGCAGAACAAGACTGACCCATCAGACTGATCCACCAGAGAGATGGCTGAAGAGCCGAGTGACTAGTATGTAAAAAGTGTCCTTTAATCAAGTTGTGCAAATACAAACAACTTCTTTAATAATCATGTTTGCCAGGACACCAACAAAAAGCCTGATGTCAAGAGTTTTAAAAGTTTCAGTTCTCTTTTGTTTTTTATTTTTCTTGTTTTCTAAGGGTTGCCACCATTTTGTTAGATAGATAGATAGATAGATAGATAGATACTTTATTAATCCCAATGGGAAATTCACAAATTAGTTCAATGCCACAGTTTTCACGACGCCATGGTAGTTGCCTATGGAGGAACAGACTGCATATCTACTGAAACACCAGGGGCCTCATGTATAAACGGTGCATACACAAAAAAATGTTGCGTAAGAACGTTTCCACGTTCAAATCACGATGTATAAAACCTAAACTTGGCGTAAAGCCACGCACATTTCCAAGGTAGCTCATAGCCTGTCATACGCAAGTTCTCCGCTCGGTTTTGCAAACTGGCGGCACCCAGCATCAAAGCAGTGCTACTATTCCTGTGTGGTTTCCCTTTCTTTTTTAGATCCACATCCCTGATGCGGCTTTATAAATACATTGAAGTTAACCGCATATTGTTTATTAGATTAAAGCATCTGATTGTAATTAACCTGTAACAATATAATGGTCCACAGAATGGTCAAACTATTCTAAATACAATAGCTGCTTCAGCATTGTTACTCTCACTGCACCTTCTTCTTCTTTCAGCTGCTCCTGTTAGGGGTTGCCACAGCGGATCATCTTTTTCCATATTACTCTCACTGCACCACTCAAGAGTATTTATATCACTGTATCTGAGTGTGACTCACAGCTCTACAGCAGCTGATCGGAAAGAGAATTATTGGTATACAGCATCAAGCACACGCTGCCTCAGCCATGCTGTCTATTTGAACTGCTTCCATACAGCAAACGTTTCAGAGCCTTTCCTGTATGGACCTCACGGTTCAGAAACAGTATCATCACAAGAACTCTAAAACGCACTCAATCAGTCCATCAAGTGCTCCTTGTAGAATTGTTTGGACTTATAAGTACAATCACCTCACTGTAAACTTGTGATACAGTTACAATATTACACAACCTGAGTCACTTTATAAAGCGACTATTTACATATGATGACAATATCATTTTTAAGATGAAATGCAGCAAAATATGTTTATTATATTATACAGATAAAACTTTAACTACATGGTGTCACAGCGCTAGTGAGGAGCTGGCGCTCCATTCACGGATTGTTCCTGCCTCGCGCTGTATTCTTGCTGGTGCTGACGTGACACTGGAAGGATAGAATAATTAAACACGTATTACAAAGATATTTCGATGTTCCTTAAAAGTTTTGAACAATCTGCATTCTCAGCTTACAGATGGCTTAACGCAGGCATGTCAAACACGTGGCCCGCAACAGAAATCTGTGCGGCCCTCATGACAGATCCTAGTTAGCACTAAACTTGTACAAAATGATTACTATCGTTTGTGATTGAATCATTCTGCATCTTCGGTGTTACTTATTGACTTTCCTTACTTCTGCCTTCTGACAAAAGCGCATTTTCCGATGGCATTACGGTACCGGAAACGTCATCTGCTAGTATGGACAAGCCTTGTCCAAAGTTAATGAGCCACGACGTCGCAAGGAGAAGCACTAGGCAGGTGCAAACTGTGCACCTGCACAGGGCTGCCACGCCAATATATATTGAATATGAAACAGAAAGAGAAAATAACTACACAGCTGACGGCAATGTGGCTGAAAAACATTGTTTCTTGTTAATTAGTACGCTGTATTTACTAATGTCGCTCGAGTCAGAGCAGTAAGCTATATGTAGTATTATAACGTTCTGCTGTAATGAGAATATCTTGGTTTTCAAGTTACAGACACGCGCTTATAGAATCGTGTCATGAGCACAAGGCGGCTATGCAGTGTCCGCAATGGACGTGGCCATCCACTGTGCATAAGATACCATATTGACACTGGCGGGCGAAAGGGCCACCGATTCTTTCTCTGCCCAGGGCTGCCACGAGCCTAGAGCCGCCCCTGGCAGGCTACACTACTGGCTGGGATGCTGAGACTGGCCACTGGGCAGAACTGACCATCACGAGTAGTAATAGCTCGCATATTTTCAAGTTTTTTTTGCTCTAGTTTTATGTAATTTTGTGCTAGTATTGTAACGAACAGTTAGTGCAGACTACAGCTGAAGATCTGAAGTGGACGCGAGAAGTTGGTGAGTTGTTTATTAACAAATTTTCATGATTTTGAGTTTGTAAAATTAGTGTAGGTCAGGGGTCTTTTTGCATATCGGCTTATTTTACAATATAAACTTTGAAGTAAACTTAGTGAAGTAAAATTTGATTTTTGGAGGATTTGTTTTCCAACTTGAATTACTGAGCAATGAATTCAGTGAGCATTTTTGTAATTTCAGTTCACACGAACAGGACTTTCACCATACTCTTACAACGTTGAGAATGCGCCTGAGAATATCCAAATAGAATTGATTGAACTGCAGCCAGATTCTATTCTGAAGGCAAAATACAACGAAGTTGGTGTGCCAGGCTTGTATGCTTACCGGCCACCCTCGTATGTGCAGATCCGTAAGTTGGCATTGAGAGTACTGTCTATGTTCCGAAGCACTTACCTTTATGAGCAATTGTTTTCGTTAATGAAAGCTACCAAAACCCCACATCGCTCAAGTCTTACCGTCGAGCACCATTCATCCCTAATAAAAGTTGCAGCTGCACAAGATTTCAAGCCTGATATTGACGAACTGATTAATAACAAGAGATGCCAAGTGTCAGGACAAAAGAAATAAATCTCACACTGTAAGGCTCCTATATAAGCAATGAATATAATAAATATAATAATATAAGGACCTAGCTAAGACTCTAATTGTACGCTGTTGTACGGAGATTGTATGGAAATACATTGTTTTCTTTAAACTGTTACATTTTTTAAAGTTTTCAGTATTGGAAAAAAAGCTACAGTGACTTTGTATAATAGTATAATAGTACTTGTTACAGTGTGGCCCGCTGACGCACGTATGGCAGTCGAAGCGGCCCACCAGTGGTAGTGAGTTTAACATGCCTGGGTTAACATCTATTAGAGAGCTGATTGTGTGGCGATTGGGTATTTGGAGAAAGAAAAGTAAGGACAGGAATTGGAGGTTAGTATGTTTGAAAGAGACAGTACTGCTGCAGTAAATTATTTCATCGAAGATTGATATAATAAGATGGCGCAGCAAGCCTCTTGCGTGAGACATGAACAAGCACCGCGCCACCGTGTTCTCATGTTTAATAACATGCTTTCATTCCTATCATCATGAAAATGATATCATGTATACATCTCAGTATTTTAATTATTCAGAGAGCTGTAATATCACGAATGTAATGTATTCTGTGTCCTGTCGGAGGAAGAGAAAACCCAGAAGCACGTAGTGATTCACACACATAAAGCACAGAGAAGATCAAATACAGAACAAAGCATTTAACGTGCTACTTTAGTTACGATGGGATTGAGAAACTAGTAAATTAAACGATTTTAAGATGAAGTTTATGATGTTCTACATTAATGACAAAATAAACTACGTGAATAAAGTGGAAATTTCGAGATTAAAGTTGACATTTCATGCTTTTTCCCCACTGTGTGCCTTTTTTTTTCTCTGTACCCTAGTAAGCTTTCATATGACACTCAGACGGTGGCCTACGACTCGCCTTTTTACGGTGACTTTGAGATCTGTCAGCTTCTGTTTTATTTCGAGCACTGTGCGACTTTGTGAACTTGAGCTTTCGAGTTTCTCCGACACGCTATGTCACTCGATCAACTTCCTTTTGTTGTTTACAGTGCATCCGGAAAGTATTCACAGCGCATCACTTTTTCTACATTTTGTTATGTTAGTCCTTTTCCAAAATGGATTAAATTCATTTTTTTCCTCAGAATTCTACACACAACACTCCATAATGACGTGAAAAAAGTTTACTTGAGGTTTTTGCAAATTTATTAGAAATAAAAAAATTGAGAAAGCACATGTACATAAGTATTCACAGCCTTTGCCATGAAGCTCCAAATTGAGCTCAGGTGCATCCTGTTTCCCCTGATCATCCTTGAGAGGTTTCTGCAGCTTAATTGGAGTCCACCTGTGGTAAATTCAGTTGATTGGACATGATTTGGAAAGGCACACACCTGTCTATAGAAGGTCCCACAGTTGACAGTTCATGTCAGAACAAGTCAAAGGAATTGTCTGTAGACCTCCGAGACAGGATTGTCTCAAGACACAAATCTGGGGAAGGTTACAGAAAACTTTCTGCTGCTTTGAAGGTCCCAATGAGCACAGTGGCCTCCATCATCCATAAGTGGAAGAAGTTTGAAACTACCAGGACTCCAGAGGTCCTCTGTGGAGTGAGGAGAACCTTCCAGAAGGACAACCATCTCTGCAGCAATCCACCAATCAGGCCTGTATGGTAGAGTGGCCAGACGGAAGCCACTCCTTAGTAAAAGGCACATGGCAGCCCGCCTGGAGTTTGCCAAAAGTCACCTGAAGGCTCTCAGACCATGAGAAAGAAAATTCTCTGGTCTGATGAGGCAAAGATTGAGCTCTTTGGTGTGAATGCCAGGCGTCACGTTTGGAGGAAACCAGGCACCACTTATCACCAGGTCAATACCATCCCTACAGTGAAGCATGGTGGTGGCAGCATCATTCTGTGGGGATGTTTTTCAGCAGCAGGGACTGGGAGACTAGTCAGAATAACGGGAAAGATGACTGCAGCAATGTACAGAGACATCCTGGATGAAAACCTGCTCCAGAGCGCTCTTGACCTCAGACTGGGGCAACGGTTCATCTTTCAGCAGGACAACAACCCTAAGCACACAGCCAAGATATCAAAGGAGTGGCTTCAGGACAACTCTGTGAATGTCCTTGAGTGGCCCAGCCAGAGCCCAGACTTGACTCTGATTGAACATCTCTGGAGAGATCTTAAAATGACTGTGCACCGACGCTTCCCATCCAACCTGATGGAGCTTGAGAGGTGCTGCAAAGAGGAATGGGCGAAACTGGCCAAGGATAGGTGTGCCAAGCTTGTGGCATCATATTCAAAAAGACTTGAGGCTGTAATTGCTGCCAAAGGTGCATCAACAAAGTATTGAGCAAAGGTTGTGAATATTATGTACATGGGATTTCTCAGTTTTTTTATTTTTAATAAATTTGCAAAAACCTCAAGCAAACTTTTTTCACGTCATTATGGGGTGTTGTGTGTAGAATTCTGAGGAAAAAAATGAATTTAATCCATTTTGGAATAAGGCTGTGACATAACAAAATGTGGAAAAAGTGATGCACTGGGAATACTTTCCGGATGCACTGTAGTTCTTAGGATGAAACTGTTCGTGAACTGTGAGGTCCGACCAGGAAAGGCTCTTAAGTGTTTGCTGTATGAGAGCAGTTGAAATAGCAAATGGCTGAGGCGGCATGTGCTTGGTGCTGTATATCGATATTTCTTTTTCTGATCAGCTGCTGTAGATCTCTGATTCCCCACTCAGATACATTGATATAAATACTCCGAGTGGTGCAGTGAGGGTAATATGGAAAAAGATGAGCTGCTGTGGCAACCCCTAACAGGAGCAGCTGACAGAAGAAGGTGCAGGGAGAGTAACAACGCTAAAGCAGCTATTGTATTCAGAATAGTTTGACCATTCTGTGGACCATTATATTGTTACAGGTTAATTACAATCAGATGCATTAAACTAATAAGCAATATGCGGTTAGCTTCAGTGTTTTTATAAAGCTGCGTCACGGATGTGGATCTAAAAAAAAAAAAAAAAAGGGAAACCACACAGGAAACCAAGCAGTACGACAGGGTATGAGCTACCGTGGAAATGTGCGTGGCTTTACGCCAAGTTTAGGTTTTATACATCGCGATTTGAATGTGGCAACATTTATGTGCGTACGTACCATTTATACATGAGGCCCTAGGTGTCTTCATCATTACCCAAGTGGGTGTTGAAGTCTCCCAGTAGAACTATGGAATTCCCAGGATCCCCTCCTGTGGCTGCAAGAAGGCCTGGTACTCTGAACTGACATTTGGTACACAGGCTTATAAGGCAGGCAGAGTTCCCCCTTCCATGAGCCCTCTTGTTCTCCTGGAGAAACTCCACTATGGCATGACTAGGCAGGGACTCAATAAGAAGCCCATACCTGCCTGACAACCTTACCCCATGGCAACTCCAGAATAAAGCAGAGTCCAGCCTCCTGTGAGGGGTTAGGATCCAGAACCAAGCAAGACATGGACATGTGCCCAACTTTATCTAGTGGATATCACCCTGCCTCACCCACCAACTCCAGCTCCCTAACCCCCATAGCACCCCAAGAGAAATAATATTCCATGTCCCACACATCCCTGACAAGAGTCAGTTTAAGTGCCTGGGATTCCAGTCTGCCACCACCCAGGTCACACTGCACCCAGTTCCTTCCCCATGGTAGGCCCTGGCACCAGACACTTGCCTACAGGCACTTCTCCCAAGCCTGGCTCCAGAAGAAGGGCCCAGAAACCACAATCAGGGCAGGCTACTCTTTTTAAATTTATTAGTTTTCATTATTACGGGCTTTGAATTGTTCTTTGTCTGATCACTCACCTGGGATCAATTTGTCTTGGGAGGTCCTACCATGAGCTTCTGCTCTGAACAACATACAGTAGCTCCCAGGGTTACACAAACCTCTCCACCAAGTTAAGATGGTGCTTCCCAGAATAAACTGGTCATAAACAGAAACCTGGTTTCTAAAATTCCATGTAACTCTTATTTTGGTTAGAGAAATGGATACTGGTCTCTGAGAAACCAAGTTAACAGAAGCAGAGTTCTCAGGGAGTAAAACCAGTTATATGGCTGTGAAAACCTTTAATATTTAGAAAGAAAAAATGGTCAATAAAAATAATACTCAGACAAGAAATAAACTGAAGATTTATTTGTATGTAATTTTATATTACATGAATGCAAAAAGTACTGATTTTACAGCCTTGTGGCAATCTCTTTAAATGTAAATGGGCTTTCACACCCTATGGTTTAAAGGTTATAAAATAAATCAAATCTTATTAAGGTAAGCAAATTTACTTTTGAGTCAAAACAATTACCTTTAATACTTACTTTTGTGTGATCATAAAACAGAAGAAAAAAAATTCTTGGCATTATCCTTCAATTATCTACCCCAAACAACACTTGACAAATGCAGATCAAACTTCTTATGTCCCAAACAAACAACCTCAACTGACAGTGACATCAAAATTTTTGCTCAACAAATCAGAACTTTGTCACTTTTTGTGCTTTATTAAAGTGCAACTTTATACAATGACAGAAAACATCTTAATCTTATTTACGCATTAATTAGTTTTTATTTAGAAAAAAAACAAGTAAATATTTCTCTCTTAAGAAAAGAACCAAACCTTTCCTGCCCAGTTCTCATTTTCATTTAGCCAACTGAGTGAAGACGAAAGGTCCAAAGTGAACACATGCTCATTTGAATCATTTATGGTGGTGAACATGAGGACCAGGTTTGGATTTGTTAACCTGGTTGCCAGCATCAGTCTATTAATTCCCATATGGTAGTCATAGTCACTGGGTGCAATGGGTTCTCCATTCCTATTATTAAAAAAAAAAAAAAAATTATTTACTTGTAAGGCCATTTTGATAGATATAATAAAACACTGTGTACGGGCACATAACACAGAACACTTTATAAGAAATAGCCAGCTTGTGTCTTAACACTAATCTTCTCCCCAAAACATTCAGTGTAGCATTTCATAATTGAAACTTGTCACAGGAAGTGATTTAAAAGAATATTCCACTCAAAAAATGACTTTTTAATGTTACCCACCCTATACACTGGTGACTGACAAAAACTTTCTCAAGGTCATGTTTTCACTGAAAATGAACATTCATTTTCTCATAGAATGGACATCTTAAGACCAATTCTAGACCATAGCAAACAATATAAAAACCATTCATGAATAAAAACATGTTATATGTGTCACATGCATATGTCAATCTAGTCATATGGTCACAATGGGGAAAACGTGTGTATTTTTTTTTTACTAAAATATTGTTAAATACTTCCAGTAAATAAGAGCACTGCATGCACAGGAAAGGCTTTCACATGGGGTCAACCTTTTGAAATGAAGACTCCCTTTCCCCATCATTCACTATACACAAGTTACAAATTTGTTTGCACTTGCACCCTTTAAATGCTGTAATGCTTTTGGGAAAATTTTAGAAAAACTTGCTTAGATAGAAAAGGAAGGAAAATTACTTCCTGAGCTATACTTGATGACCATTTTTGCAAGACCTGTATTAATAGTAATTATAGTGCCTAAAAACTCCAGGGTTAAACTATCACTCTTGGGACATGGTGAAGGATTCTATGGGTGTCCCTATGTCTTTGCAGGTTCTTCTGAGTATGCATTGATTTGACAGACTGGCAAAACCTCTGTAAGTGTATCCTTGTCAGGTTTGGTTCTTCTCTTGTTACTGTTTCTTGTTGGGACAGGTATCCAGCACTGGTGGTGCAAGTATTAAAAACAAATCTGGTTAAGATAATGAATGTATGAAGAAAGCAATGGTAACTACAATTATAACTAATCCTGTAATGCTGCTAAGATAAAATTAAACTTGGGCATAAGAAACAATAAGTGGATGTACTTGATAACTACTGTTTTACAAGTCTGTAAGCCTAAGCCACAGCCAACAACATCCTTTCACTATGATCTCTGTGCATTTCTCATACACAACATTTACAATCATAAGTTAAACTCTCTACAATCATCAAATTCACTCTCTATACTAAAATAAGCCTACGACAATTACATTGACAATCATGTTACGTTATTTTTAAAATGTTCTGAACTACTTCTGAACACTACTTCTCCACTGCTAAGCGTGGGGTATTTTGCTAGTATAAAATAAAAAGCATGTATTATTCATAAACACACCCCTATATACCTACCTTTTCAGTACTATTTGTAGAGTTTCACTGCAAATACTTTGCTTCTGAATTTTGTTTGTATTTGAAACAATATATATTTCAAAAGACATCACCATTTCAATTTCAGACAAAGAGCACGGGATGAACAGCAAATTGCAGTACAATCTCTGATCAAGAGGAGGGTAGTATCCCATTGACACACCATCTGTAAGATAATTCAAAAAAATGTATTACAGCAACCATAATGAGACTGAGCATCTTAAAGGGCGAAAGATAATGCCGTAATATTAAATAATGATACAATTAACCACATTATGTTCATCCAGGGAAGTAATATAACTGGTTTGACAGCTTTCTCAGTTTATACAGGGTCAGTAAGGAACATGTAACACACACAAATAAAAGAAAAAAAAAATACTTTTCTCATTACAGCAAATAGCAAAAGTAAATATCTTTGCTTTGTAAGGATGCGTAATATATGACGATTCCTTTGAATCACACAAAACACTTGTTCATTTGACAAGTCCAAAACAATTCAGACCCGCCCAGGCATTTTGTAAAAGCTTCTTAACTGCATAAGAGGTGATCACTTCGCTCCAGAGCCAGAGAAACATGTGTGGGCTCTTCCAGGGGCAAAAGATTTTAGTGAATTTTTTGAAGAAAGAACTGCTAGTTTGAAAACAGGCTATTTAATTGAAAACAAACACAGGGTTACATGCATTTATTGATAAACTGTCTTATCAAGCAATTTGTACCATTTATGGAAGTCTCTATATCTTAGAAAGCCAAACATCAGCTCTTTTTGAAAAGCTGACAGACTGGACATTTATAAAATTAGTCTGAATAATGACCTGCACATCACTTTGATAAGAAAACAAAGGCTTGAATACAGAGAATGCTTATCTGCAAACTTTTACAATGCAAAACTTGGAGTAGGCTGTGTAGCAGACATTTTGACTGAGGTTAAGACAATGGGGAAACACAGAAAGACATGGAATACAGCATTTTAACAGAAAAATCGTGAACTTCAAATGTAAAATTAAGTAAACAAATTACTTTATGCATCCCTATGTAGAAATTAGCCCTATTGTCAATCCAAAAGATGATGAATGCTGGCAAAGTTCAGTGCTAAGTAGCACATGAAATTGTTTAGAATGTACATTGATGACTGTCAATTCATTAACGTCATTGTGCGTATCAGTCAAGGGGACTGGCTTTTCAAACCGAGGCCTTTAATATTAGGAAAGTAACCTAATAAATTTGTTTAGCTTGGAAGAGTTTCTGCATCATAATATCGGTGCAGGTTCAGCTAATACCAATGCATAGGTAGGGATCAAATATTGGCCTGATATATTGGCACCCAATATTACTGGTCAGACCCTTGTCTAAACTCACTTGAAATAATTCCATGCACTCTAGCAAAAGGGCAATTGTAAATACTACTCACTCTGTTCAATATGAAAAATGTCTTTTCCCAAAAATGGTTTTATCTTTGGACAGTCCCTAATATATGCCCAAGTGAGGCCAGAGTTACATGGAACCGTTCACAATCTGGGGATAATATTTTAGATAATTTCAAATCATAATAAACAACAAGTAGCCCTCACTTCCAGTGGGATAATAAATACAGCTCACCTGAAAAAAACGATTGCTTACAGAGCAAACTACAGCTTTAAGATGAAGTATCAGAGTAACCTGGATTCTACATACATAACCAATTCATGTTAAACAAAAACCTGAGCAGACTGCGCTGTGAATAATTTAAGAGACTCAATTACCAGAGAAAAGAAACCAACTACAAGCAATAGCAGCAATGCATGAAAAATACTGTAGTAGTACCACAAAAAATGGGCTTGCAACCAGAGTTTTGTTTTTTTGCTTTTCTTTTTTTGTTTAGTCTTCCTTATGCCATCACCATATTAATGCAAGACATTTGACAGACTTTATGAAACAAATGAGGCAAGTCTCCTATATTCTCAGGTCCACTATTTGGATTTGCAAATATGTCTGCCATCTAGAAGATATAAAGTTCAGTTCTCTCAGCTGTTCATATCATTCAAGCACATCTGCATTGGCTGTCTGCTCTGATCCTTTCAATTGTTAAGTTCAGTACAAAATCACCATTTGAATAAAAGGGTGCAATTCAATATTTCATTTTATGTTACTTAGCATTTCTGCAGTGACTCAGGAAATATGGTTAAAGTTTTAAAAGACAAACTGTGAAAGTACCCCAAGTAAAAACTCTCTCTCTCTCTGAATGTAAAAAAGACCAAAAAAATGATATTTGATTTTAAGAGACAGAAATCTGTATGTTCACCTATTGTAGTTCTGGGAGAGGAGGTAGAAATAGTGACTGAATATAAATACTTAGGAACTTACCTAGATAACAATCTTAACTGGAATACAAATACAAAAAAATTATTGCAACCAGTGCTTATTTCTCCTCCATAAACTCAAACTATTTAAAGTAGACAAGGACCTCATGTTGTCCTTTAATCGCAGTCTGATCCAGTTTGTGATCACTTTCAGTTTCATTGCCTGGTTTAATAGTCTGACAAACCAAAACTCAAAAAACCTCCAGCAGATTACGAAGTGTGCAGCTAAAGTTATTGGGACTGATGTAGATGATTTGTCTGGTGTGTGAGTCAGAGGGCAATGTTAAAGAAAATGGAAATCATCTCAACTGATGACAGACATCCATTACACAGAGAACTAAAGTTCAGTAAATCAGGAAGGAGAGTCGCTTTGAAAACCCACACAAATCGCTCCAGAAACTCCTTTCTTCCTAGTGCCATAAAACGTTTCAATAAGAAATATTGGAGATAATGATTAAGGTTTTGATATATATCCTGTAACCTTTTCTTTTTTTGGTGTAAATATGTATTATCTAACTGCCTTACCTTAACCTTTCTTGTTTCTATTTGTCTGTTTTATTTCATTCTGTCTGTTATTAGATGCAACTGAGAAGGCAAATTTCATGTTTTCTTGTGTACTAAATAAAGAAACCTTAAACCTTAAAGCAGAAGACATCAATTGTGGAAAAATCTTCCTTTTTTTTACCTTCACAATGTTCACACAACACATAGCTGATATACTTCCCACAAACTTGTTTTACATTCTGTATCACTGAAGGCACAATAAACATACCAGCAAATTCACCAGTCACTTGTCATTTAATTTTTATCTAAATCTTTAAGAAATAACATATTACTAAAAAAAAAAATCAAAAGCTAAAAAGATAATGGCTACATGTGGGTTGAGAAGTAAAAATGTAATTGGTGATATCTTTGTTACTTTACCCAACTATACTTAAGAAAACTGCTACTTGTTGACTTAAAACCATCATCTTGAACCATTTAAGTATTAATGACTAGTATAAAGTAGGCAGTAATCAATTTATACAAGAAACATACACAAGAGAGTATTTAAACACCAAAACACACAAGTTTACTATTTATTGAAAAGAAAAACAAATGTTAACTTACAATTAGTGACACACTTTAATCATGAGGTAAAACTCAAAATTTGCTGTATTACTCTTCCAGAGTTGTATATTTAATATCTACTGTAAGAGTCGTCCATCTAAACACTGTGCAGACAGTACAGTATGGATACAAGTGAGCACAAATCACATAATGCAAAACAAATTTTGTTTTTGTTCACAGTTTGATAGATGTTTTACTCACCACTATTGTAATTAACAAGCAAATTATGATATTTCAAGATGATAGTTGGCACACAAAAAATACAAGGAAGAAACATTAACACATAACAGGTTGTAGTGGGGCTACATAGTTAGTGTTGTCAAATGTCAGTACTGAGTGCGTCTCGTTTCCATTGTCCCGTTTGCTGTTTGTGTGTGTATCAGTAAATGCCGATGATGGAAGAAGACTACAGCCTCAAACCTGGGAAACACCTGTTCACTATTAATCAATTACAGCCGTCACAGGACCATTTAAGCCATCAGGAGGGAATAGCTGGGAAGAAGAAAAAAGAGGAAGGAAGAGAGAGGAGAAGAGAGAGGAGAGAAGGAGAATTTTTCATTTTCACGACCACGAGCCATCTTTACCTACTGTATTCTACATCGCGCATTTTCATCCAGTTTGTTTTTCAATCTGCCACACTTACTTCAATACCCTCATCACGAGAGACCCTGGGGTCGGACTTCATCATCCACCACGCACCGAGAATTCACGGTGAGGCTGTTCCATTTTGTTCCGGGAAAATCAAACGACTCATTTATCATTAGTTCAGTCAACCGTATTCAGGACAGTTTTTATAACCAGACTCAAGTTCACGATCATTTCCGTATCTCATTCATTTTTTTGTTATTCGTGTTGTTTGTTATATGTTACAGGGGCAAGGGAGGGTTTTGTTGTATTTATATATGGTGGTGTCTCATTGTTGATGTGGTGGAGGGATATTTATATTTATATGTTTCTTTCTATTTTTTGCATTTGTCTTGTTGTTTCATTTAATACATTTAATCAGTATAATTTTACATATCTGCTTTTGTGAGTTTATATTTACACCGTCGATTGTGGGGAAAAGTGTACTTTGTTAGAGGTACGGCTTGATAGCTAGATTCATACTCAGTAAATTATCCAGGCCACAGGTCTTGGAGGTGTAGCTGCCGGCTGGGTAAGGGGTCGGCCGTTACAAGGTGTTAAATATAAGTTGTGGTTGAAAACTGGTGATTGAAAAATGCAAAAACAAAACAATTTAGAAATTGTATGCACTGTGAAATATTCAGCTGCATTTGGAGAACTGACGACTGTAGCATTTGTGAATATTTGTTTAATTACTTTATCAGGGATAGATATCACATTTTTATTGATTATTTTTGTAAAAGTGATTTGCATCCAAGAATGTAGATATATGTATTAGTAAAGTACATTAAAAAAACCACATTTTTTAAAAGCATTTTACAATCATATGTAGTTAGAATCCAACCCCAAATAGGTTGAAACTTCCTTCAAACACGTTAGATTCCAACTTAATCAATGTTAAATTTACAATTTTGGTAATATGGAGGGTCTGTGATCAAGAAGAGTTTGTATTCGTTTTAACAAAAAATATTTTAAATACTGGCATCACAATAAATATACGTCTCAAACTGAAACTGTTGGGACGCACTGGACAACAACAGATATCAAGTCATTGGGCTTTGCTGACAAATTAAACTGTCATTGAAGTACTCAACTGTTATTATCTGCAGGTAATGAGGTTGTTTTTGGCGTGATGTGAGTATGTATAATTCTTTGCATTTATATAGCGCTTTTCTCACTACTCAAAGCGCTCAGCAATTGCAGGTTACGGGCCTTGCTCAAGGGCCCAACAGAGCAGAGTCCCTATTGGCATTTACGGGATTCGGTCCAGCAACCTTACGATTGCCAGTGCAGATCCCTAGCTTCAGAGCCACCACTCTACCTTGTATGTATGTATGTATGTAAGTATTCATAATACATGTAATAGCTTACAGAACAATATTCTTCTATTCTTTTCACTTCTATTCGTTTCTAGTCAAGTTGCTTCTTGCTTTAAATGCTTTCAAGTTTCACTGTTACGGTTATGAGGGGTAAGACTGGAACTAACAGGAGAAGTGAACTGGTGTGGCAGATTTGCACAAGCAGCTGATGTGACAGCATATTCCCTGCCACGCATGCGACTCTGTTGGTGTTTTAATAACTATTTATGCAGCATGTGTAGTTGGACACATAAGAGGAAAATATACAAGACATACGAGGTGAAATATAACTTCTCTCAAAATAAGTCTGAAATTTTACAAATGTGTACAGCAAGCACTATTTAGCAAATCCTATTAAGAATGGAACTTTCCTTGAGAAGGAAGTGTACCAAATTTCAACAAAATTGGTCCAATGTCAAAAAAAAAAAATCAGATAGCCAACAACAGCCGGTGCTTTCTAATTTTATGAGAACAGACCTAAAAAAAAAGAATATTAACGGTTTCTGTATGGAATTCAATAACAAAAGGGCATCCAGAGTTTGGGAAAGTATATTTGCTGACATTGTGGCCAGCAACACAGGAGCGCCACAAGGGACTGTACTTTCTCCGATCCTGTTCAGCCTATATACATCGGACTTCCAACACAACTCGGAGTCCTGCCACATGCAAAAGTTTGCTGATGACACAGCTATAATGGGGCTGCATCAGGAGTGGGGAGGAGGAGTATAGGGACCTAATCAATGACTTTGTTAAATGGTGCGACTCAAACCACCTACACCTGAACACCAGCAAAACCAAGGAGCTGGTGGTGGATTTTAGGAGGCCCAGACCCCTCATGGACCCCGTGATCATCAGAGGTGACGGTGTGCAGATGGTGCAGACCTATAAATACCTGGGAGTGCAGCTGGATGATAAATTAGACTGGACTGCCAATACTGATGCTCTGTGTAAGAAAGGACAGAGCCGGTTATACTTCCTTAGAAGGCTGGTGTCCTTCAACATCTGCAATAAGAAGCTGCAGATGTTCTATCAGACGGTTGTGGCGAGCGCCCTCTTCTACGTGTTGGTGTGCTGGGGAGGCAGCATTAAGAAGAAAGACGCCTCACGCCTGGACAAACTGGTGAGGAAGGCAGGCTCTATTGTTGGCATGGAGCTGGACAGTTTGCCATCTGTGGCAGAGCGACAGGCGCTCAGCAGACTCCTATCAATTATGGAAAATCCACTGCATCCATTAAACAGTGTCATCTCTAGACAGAAGAGCAGCTTCAGCGACAGACTGCTGTCACTGTCCTGCTCCACTGACAGACTGAGAAGATCGTTCCTCCCCCAAACTATGCAACTCTTCAATTCCACCCAGTGGGGTAAACATTAACTATATATAAAGTTATTGTCTGTTTTTACCTGCATTATTATCAATCTTTAATTTAATATTGTTTTTTTGTATCAGTAAGGTGCTGCTGGAGTATGTGAATTTCCCCTTGGGATTAATAAAGTATCTATCTATTTAGTCTCCGTTTTCATTTTAATGTGTGCGCATTTTATTTTTTGTAAATACATAAACGGTCAAAAGTTTGGACACAACCAGAAACTGACAACTTTTTGTATCAAGATACAATTAAATTGATTTAAACATGCTGCCAAGACATTATTACTGATGCTATTAGTATTACTGCTTGAAATAACCGATTTCTAATTCACTATTCACATGACTAAAAAGATCCATTCCCAGCAGAAACTCCCTTCAATATCCTAATGGTAACCAAGTTTATCTTTAATTAAGTCTGTGTTTAAATGCTAATTGATTATTAGAGAAACCGTTCTGATTGCATTAGCACAGCTGAAACTTGTTATTCTGTTCACTTTGGTTGCAAGGTACTGGCATTCCTAAAGTTCAGTTCTATGTTCAAAAATGCTCAAAATGAAACATCATTCTCAAGAAACATGTCATAGAATTTTGTAGTAGACTACATAGAGCAAACTGTCTTAAGAGTAGAGGGAAAACTGGATCTAGCCCAAATAGAAAGAGATGGGGAACTGCATAAGAGGATAAGTATATCAGAGTGTGTAGTCTGAGAAACAAACATTTTATAGGTCTGCATTTGGCTCCTTCTTTAAATACACACCAAATACCAAATGTTTTCTGCAACAGAAAAATGATTACTACAGGATACTGACCATAATACACTTTTCCAGTCATCTTCCATCTAATGTTCGGGTTCTTTTGCATGTTTTATTCTCTTCTATGTATTTGCCAGTTTCAGATATGGCTTTTTCTTTGAAAAACTGCTTCTTGGGCCAGCATTCTGCTGTATGTTGTTGCAGCATATTTGTACATTATTACTTTTCTACAAATAAATCTCTCATTAACTTTTAAGACATCGTCAACAGCATTTATGAGTTTAACATCCCATCTGTGCAGAACTTCAAGGGACTAATGAAATGGAAATTTTTACGTAAGCACAACTGCAGGGGAATTAGAATCACACATAAATACTTTGTCCCAGAGCAGATGCACATTTTACCTTTTAATCAGTTATTGGTTTTTACTTTCCTATATTTAAGCAGACTACAAGACAAGCTTTAACCATGTATGTAATAAAACATGAAACGTGTAAAACATTCACTACTTGTTGTTGATAGCTGCTGCCATCAGCTAACTAATGAAAATGCTGTCATAGAGATTTTGTTTATGTTCCTCGTAAAGGAATCATATTAAAGGTTAGTTTTCTCTGTTACAACAAATTTAATTCATTAGATCATATACTCAATCAAAACTGCATGTGTGTTTTAAAAATGCACATTTTAGCATCTTTTTGAGTATTTAAACGCGTACAACAGAAACACCAGCAGAAAACAGAATTATCCAATTTACTACTTACATTTGTAGAATAATCTGGCCCGAGACCAAAGCTGTCTTCTTCCCAGGTCATCAATTAAGTGTCTAAGATGAGAAAAATCCACACATATTTCCTTTGACATCATGAATTGAACTGTATTGCAAGATACTGACATTTCTTTATTCTTAATGCAGTCAAGTAAATGTGCATTAAAAATGTCACTGTTGTTTGAAGCACCTATTTTACCTGGAAAAAACAAAACAAAATGCCGGTTAGGCATAAATTAGCAAATTCAAATGCAATAAAAAAACATAGATTTCCCTTGCAAATAACTGCTTTACTTATATATATATATATATATATATATATATAAGGGCGGAGTGGTGGCTCTGAGGCTAGAGATCTGCACTGGCAATCGGAAGGTTGCCGGTTCGAATCCCGTCAATGCCATTAGGGACTCTGCTCTGTTGGGCCCTTAAGCAAGGCCCTTAACCTGCAATTGCTGAGCGCTTTGAGTAGTGAGAAAAGCGCTATATAAATGCAAAAAAATTAATTATTATTATTATTATATATAAATAAATAAAAAAGTCAATGTATGTGTGTGTGCACACACGTTTGTGTATGTATGTTCCAGCATCACTTCCGAATGGCTGGAACAATTTTCATGAAACTTGGTACACGTTTTTCATTGGTCGATTAAAAATACTGTAAGGTCTGATCTTGTGGTCTTGTATGTATGTTATCATCCAGTTGACACTTGGAACGACCAGCAGAGGGCGAACTGGAGGTGACTGCCAGCATTCTTTATGTTTGAGCACCACCACCATGCTAGCCTATTGCTTTTGAAATTAAATACAGTTGGCCGGGTTGGCATTCCAACTATATTTGGGACTCATTCTGTCTCTGTGACTTGAACAGCCATATTACTATATATACACACACACAAATATTATATATATATATTATATATAGTGCATCCGGAAAGTATTCACAGCGCATCACTTTTTCCACACTTTATGTTACAGCTTTATTCCAAAATGGATTAAATTCATTTTTTTCCTCAGAATTCTACACACAATACCCCATAATGTTAATGTGAAAAAAGTTTACTTGAGGTTTTTGCAAATTTATTAAAAATAAAAAAACTGAGAAATTCATCTGCGCTGTGAATACTTTCTGGATGCACTGTATATATATATATATATATACACACAAATACATACACACACACACATATACAGTACTGTGCAAAAGTTTTAGGCAGGTGTGAAAAAATGCTTTAAACAAAGAATGCTTTCAAAAACGAACAAACTGCCTTCTGCTACAGCCAAATATCTCAAATTTTGACTCATCAGGCCAGAGCTCCTGCTGCCATTTTTCTGCACCCCAGTTCCTATGTTTTCGTGCATACTTGAGTCGCTTGGCCTTGTTTCCACGTCGGAAGTATAGCTTTTTGGCTGCAACTCTTCCATGAAGACTACTTCTGGCCAGACTTCTCCGGACAGTAGATGGGTGTACCTGGGTCCCACTGGTTTCTGCCAGTTCTGAGCTGATGGCACTGCTGAACATCCTCCGATTTCGAAGGGTAATAAGCTTGATGTGTCTTTCATCAGCTGCACTAAGTTTCCTTGGCCGACCACTGCGTCTACGATCCTCAATGTTGCCCGTTTCTTTGTGCTTCTTCAAAAGTGCTTGAACAGCACATCTTGAAACCCCAGTCTGCTTTGAGAGCTTTGTCTGGGAGAGACCTTGCTGATGCAGTAGAACTACCTTGTGTCTTGTTGCTGGGCTCAATCTTGCCATGACATGAAACTGTCTTCCACAACCTCACCTTGGTAGCAGAGTTTGGCTGTTCCTCACCCAGTTTTAAGCCTCCTACACAGCTGTTTCTGTTTCAGTTAATGACTGTGTTTCAATCTACGTGTGACATTGATGATCATTAGCACCTGTTTGGTAGAATTGGTTGATCAGACACCTGACTAGAACCCTACAAAATCCCTGACTTTGTGCAAGTGGACCTATAAGAATTGATGCTGGTTTGAAGGCAAAAGGTAGTAACACCAAATATTGATTTGATTTAGATTTTTCTTTTGTTCTCTCACTTTGCATTTTGTAAATTGATAACAATAAACAATCATTATTTATATTTCTGAAAGCATTCTCTGTTTACAGCATTTTTTCACACCTGCCTAAAACTTTTGCACAGTACTGTATATACATATATACACTATATATGTGTGTGTGTGTATATATATATATATATATATATATATATATATATATATATAAAATATATACACACACACAGTACTTTTTAGTACTGGCCTCAAAAACAAGAAATCGACAGCAGAAACGCATGCAATTCTTGCTCAGCGGTATACATAGGACAAACCTCAAAAAGAATCGCAACACGTATACAGGTACATCGCAACGCCGTCAGAAGAAAGGACTCACTTTCATTGATCTATATGCATACTAAATCAACAGGACATACATTTAACTGGGACAATGTACAAGTAAAATTTAAGGCCAGTACTACAAGTGCCAGAGAGCTGGCCGAATCTTGGCTATCAAATGAGAACGCCATCAACAGACACTTGGACATAAACCCAGCATATGCAAACTTAAGAACAACATGTTCATAATAAACTGTACACCCCCCCCCCCCCATCCTGATCACACTGACTTAGCCACCCCCCCCGCCCCCATCACATAATTTTTTGCTATATATTGCCTTTGATTCTTGTAAGTCTAAGCATTATCCTCTGATGAAGACCCCTGGTAGGGGTTGAAAGCTCAGGAATAAAAACTACTTTATGATACACGATTCATTTTTCTCCCTTTGTGGATCTCCAGCTGCAAATTATATATATATATATATATATATATATATATATATACACATACACACACACATATATTATATATATATACACATTCATACACAGTCAGTTCTGCTTAATTAGGACACAATAGGACTAGGACATTTTGGCCCAATTATACGGTTGCCCCAATTAAGCAAATTCCACATAAAATTAAACAATACATTTTTTTCAATATTGTAATAAATTATTGAACAGAAATATAAATTATAAGAAAAATAATATAAACTGTGAGGATAAAATAATAATACATTCTAAAATAAAATAAGTAGGTACATATTTTAATAAATTATTGAACCAAAATATCAATTATAAGAAAATAATATAAACTGTGAAGAAAAAATAATAAATTCTAAAGTAAAATAATTAGGTATGTACATACAATTTAATTCTGCAAAAATGCATCAAGTGTAGTCTGTCTTTTGTTTTTGTAAGTTTGGACTTCTACAAAATCAGCACAGATATTCGGTGCGGATGTAGGGCTCCCTTCATTGCCTTCCTGCATAAAATAACGCTGTAACCCGGCTAAGTTTTTTGCCTCCCGGTTAGTCACAGGCACAGGTGGATGATCATCATTGTTTTCTTCGTCAAATTTTTGGTGTTTCGATTTAATGACATCAACAATTGCATCCTAACAGTCTTCATTTTCTTTGTAACACGGTAAATTGTAATCTATTGTAGAAAATTCTTCGTTATTTACAAAAGGAACTTGTAATATGTCTTCATTTTCCTCAATGCTCAAAATTTCAGGAATCTCCAAAGGGTTTTAAGCTACAAACAGCAAAGCAGTTCTGTATGGTGCTGGTGCTATAAAGCTTGCCAACTGTCAGCGACAAACTACAGTATATTGCTTGCAAAAGGGAAATTTTTGCACTAATCTCTCTAGCTGTTGAGGAACTTAATAGGTTTTCATCAATATATTCTAGTGCTGTATGTAATTAACTAATGTCTTTAAATTTTTTATTCCCCCCCCCCCCCCCAAAATGTCCATTGGTTGCACTAACAACGTGGTATTAGGAGGAAGAAATTCCAGCTTTATATTTTTTAGATTATCTAAATGCCGCACAATTGTCAAGAAGCAATAAAATTTTCCTTTGTTTAAGTTACATCTTGCCTGAAGAAGGGGCCTGAGTTGCCTCGAAAGCTTGCATATTGTAATCTTTTTAGTTAGCCAATTAAAGGTGTCATTTTGCTTGGCTTTTCTTTGCTTAAGTTGTAATACTACGTCCCAACTCGTAATCCAATTCCGAAAAATTTCATAAGTCATCCACGCATTTTTATTGCCATGGTACTCCACTGGTAAACCCTCCATTCTTAACCCCTTAAAGTATCAAGGCTTAGCACTTTTTCCTACGATCAGTAGCTTTCGTCTTTTAGTACCCGACATATTTGCACAGCATAAAACAGTAATACGGTCCATTGCCCTTTTATACCCAGACAGTGCAATGTGATTATAAAACAGGGAACCGTCTGGCATAGCACGATAACAGAGGCCAGTTTCATCAGCGTTGTAAATGTCATCTGCACAGAAATTTTCTAAAAAGTAGGAATTTTCATATTTTTACATTGTTCAGTGCTTACATTATCCGCACTGCCCTTTTCACCGTGCACTTTTTTAAATTAGATATTGTATCTTGCTTTCTATTGAGACAACCAACCATCAGTTATTTTAAAATAATTGTGGCATATTTTTTTAGCGATCTCCTGACTTCATCTTCAACACTGGGCCGCTGATATTCATGCCTCACACACTAACTATAGAAAACCATTGATCTAGTGCTTCTTCAACTTCTGGATCCTTTCCATCACATTTTCTTTTGGACGTTCCTGTTCGTCCTTTCAGTAATGCCCATTCCTCACGCAGTTGATTTTCTTGTTGTAAGAGACGTGCTATGATAGATTTTGGTACACCAGTTATCTCAGCGAGCCTACGATGGCTTGTATTAAATGGCTGGCTTTTGATTTTATTTTTTTAATTTTATCCAGCAACGCAATTTTACTTGAAAGTGTAAAATCATTTCTTGGCATCTTGGCAAGTGTAGGGGTAACTAAATACGGTACTGTAGTGGAGACGGTAGACTATTAAGCACACATGTGCTACTCCACTCTAAGATTGTACTAGCCAAACTTACTTGTGCTTCTTTGAAGGGAGACGATAGATGACTGACTGGCAGCACGCGTCTGCTGCTGTCCCAGTTAAGCATTTAAACTATATATTAGTTTGGTTTTCTTTCCCTGAGATTTGTCCCAAATAAGTGCCTGCTCCAATTAAGCGGAATCGACTGTATACAGCAGACTAACAATCTTGTGGTCTTGTATGTAAGTTATCATCCAGTTGACGTTCGGAACATTTCTGGTGTGCTCTGTAAAAGCAACCGACAGTTTTATCATAAAAAATCCGTAGTGTTATTTGTTTGTTGTTTAATGTTTGTTTTTGTTAACTATATTTTCATCTTGAATTATTCCTATTGTAATAATATTGTAGTGGTAATAGAATTAAATCAACCTAATAATAATTCATTTGACTTTTTTACGGCGTCAAAAATTCTGCATGTAAAAAGCGTATTACTACACCATGAAAACAAAAATTAATCTGTCAAAAAACCTTAAAAAAGGCTTCGCTTTTCCCAGTATTCCGCTATTACATTTTGTTTAAAGTAGACTATTATACGTATTATATAAGAAAAGTAAGCACTTTCATTATTATCTATCATAAACATCCTATATATGTTACCGCTAAAGTGCAGAAATCAGTTATTCTACAGATTATCTAGGTAATGTGCAAATTAACTAGGGTGATGCGTTAAAGTGCCGAAAAATTGTTTCATTTCGCAAATTACCTAGATAATCTGCACATTACCTGCTAGGCTCTCGTTAAAGTGAAAATAAGATCTTTGCTTGAACAACAGCAACGTTTCTGTATGCTTAAATTGAAATGCGATGAAATAATCGGCTTTACAACAATCCCTTTTTTTGCACTTTTTTGTTTTTGTATGAGAAATAAAAACAACCGGCGATGACAAGACGCTGGCGAAACCAAACTAAAAGTGCAGGGAGAGGGGGAAGGAGTAGGGAAAGGAAATGAGAGAAACAAACTTTTGAACTTTAACGATACGGAAGCCGTTAATGTGCACATTACCTAGGTAAAATGCGGAAAACTCTTGATTCCGCACGTTAACGGAGCAAATCGGTTAATCTGCAGATTAGCTAGGTAATGTGCACATTAACGGCTTTCGAGCTTTAGTGGTAACATATATTATTTGTGGATTCAGCAGTTCTCTTTGCAATTTTTGTTTATTCATTCATGAACTAAATGTCATTTGTTTCACAACACCGTAGCTAACGTGTTGGCGTTACATTTTTCTCATTAAAAAAATATGAATTTTTTTAAAATACGTTCATAATAAAAAAAACTAATTTAATTAATTTATCAAAATTGAAGGTAAAGTATAAAACAAATATAGCCATGACATTTAACTTATAATATTTATTTATACAGGTAAAATTCTATCTAAACATTTAACGTTTAATTGATTGTAAAAGAATTTCAATTGCAAGAGACTAATTGGAGATTCAGTCTTGTATGTTATCATCCACTTGACACTTAGAACGTTTGCACAATCATTGAAAATTACTGCAATCAATTTGGACACAGCCTGTTTCCCACATGGACAACTTTATGTGGTATGTTCAAGGGTACGAAGTCCTAAGAACCTTTATCTATTGGCTAAAGGCGACTCAAACCACCTACACCTGAACACCAGAAAAACCAAGGAGCTGGTGGTGGATTTTAGGAGGCCCATACCCCTCATGGACCCCGTGATCATCAGAGGTGACTGTGTGCAGAGGGTACAGACCTATAAATACCTGGGAGTGCAGCTGGATGATAAACGTTAACATTATACAAAGTTATTGTCGGTTTTATCTGCATTTTTTATCACTCTTTAATTTAATATTGTTGTTATCAGTATGCTGCTGGAGTATGTGACTTTCCCCTTGGGATTAATAAAGTATCCAGGTATTTCAGCTAGTCTATTATATGGTGCCTTTCACACCTACCTATTATATAGTGCCTTTCACATCTACACATCTATCTAATTATAGTTATGTCCCCATCTTTGCTATATAGTGCCTTTTTTGTGCATCTTCCTATCTTTTTGCTTTCATATCTGTCCTCATTAATATATTGCCTTTCCTATTGATTGAGGTCTATGTATTTATATATATATATATACACACATTGATTGATATATATATATGTGTGTGTGATTGATTGATATATATATATATATATATATATCAAAGTTTTCACATATAGTGCCTTTACTCTTCATGTGGCACTAAGTGTCACCTCTAGCACCTGACAGACTGCACACCATTCTGCTTATTTAATAAAGTAATGTCTTTGAATTGCAGCAAAAAAAAAAATTAAAAGCCTATGAAGGAGAAGGAGGGCCAAGATAAACGAATCGCACGAGATCACAGCTGTAATATCTCTCAGGATTTGTATCTGTGGAGGCAAAATCCCCAAACCAAGCAACTCTCTGCCTCCAGCAAAAATCTTTCATGTATTGTGCAGCAGCTTCTCTGATCTTCACTCCCTGCGAGGTTCTCGCTCCACAGCAAACTGCTGTCACATTTGCCTAAAGAAAGAGTGGAGAGGAATCCTGACAGCACTCTTGCCGATTAGTGCCTCTACTCAGGAAGGTACTGGAAAGCCCCCTCATATCCCAGAGACTTAAAGACGCAGGGTGTGTGCACCGAGTTTCATTGGGCCTCCTTAGCAGAGTAAAGGAGTGAAGCAGCGTCCATGTTTTATAGAAGCTCTCCCTCGTCTTCATTTTTTAGGGTAAACTAATTTTTTTCCACAGTTATTATTTTATTTACTTATTAATTTTTAAGACTGGCTTCTGTCTTGTTACTGTGAATTTTTAATTGGATTTTTATATTGAAGAAAAGTCTGAATTAGCATCGGGGTGTTCATAACTAATGTAATGATTTACTTGGTGAGGCTGAAGTACATAAAACGAGAGAGTAATTGTGCCAAATATTTGAACTATTAAAATGTGTCTTTCAATTTAAGTGTTTAAAGTCATTTACTCCTTATTGTAATAGAAATTTGTCATCACTCACCCCAATGGGGGTCCATAGAGGGCTAGATCCCTAGTATTATTATAAAATGAAAAATCAAAAAGGAAGAAGCCTATAAAGCTAATTTTAAAAACCGTACTGATCAAACAAGGCTAAAGTTCAACTTAATCATAGTAGCAAATTAAGTTAAAAATGGTTGCAGACAGTTTACTAAAAGAATACTCCAACAAAAATGATTTATTTTTTTTTTTTTTTTAAAAAGATACTTCACTCACTGTACAGAAATGCAAATCTGAAAGGTTTCCTTTCAACAAATGTTCTGCTTGCTCTGACCCCTTATGTTTAGACTTAGTGACTTTTCAAGTGGCCTTAAAGGAATATCACACCAAAGTCTGGCTGAATGCACCACACCTATTCACTCTTCACACAGCGCTGGTACAGAGCAGACCTCTCAAACAGAAGAGAAGCTCATATGTTTGATGCCTCGTATTTTACATTCCATAACAGAATGGAAAAAAGAAATAAAGGGCAGAGACTGCTGTTGAACTCACTGTAGCTGTTAACGCTTCATAATAATAATTTTACTTATATAGTGCTTTTCATACATCACCATCTCCATCAGGCAGGAAGCCATTAGCTGTCAGAAAAAGGGGAGAGCATGAGTGCCCTGAAAGATTGGCACTCAGCTAGTAAATGGGTTGTAATTTTCAGACGTGTAATTTTACGTGGTGCAGCGACAAGATCAGTGACTGATCGGTAAATCTGACAAACTCCACGACAAAAAAAAAAAACAGCTTAATGCAACATCAACTTTATGTAGGTAATAACATGCACATAAAGAAACAAGCTCCAGAAAACAATACTATAAATAAATATACTGCATATGGTCAGTGTTAACACAGCACATACCAGAAAATTCCTTGAAGCCAGGGAGATTTTTCAAAACTTCCAAAGCATGTTTATGCATTTTCTTATAAGAACATTCTTTACTTATCCTGCAAAGCAAGTTGTGACGGCGCAGAACATCAATTCTGGAACAAGGCCAAAGTGCTGATGTTATTATCCAATCAGACTCTGGAAAAAAGAACAGTTTATTGATCAACACACAAACTAAAAAGAGACTTTAAACAAAAAGAGACATAATTCTATCAAGCTTACCAAGCTGGAATGCTTTCTCAATGCCCAAAAAATGTATCTAGTTTATCTTAAAAATTGGTGATAATTCTTCTAATGGCCCTTAAAAATCTATTACAGTAACTAACAAAGATGAACAACAGTAACCAAATTATGCTGTTAGCTACTCTTTAAGCAATAACAATTCTATTTAAAAATCATAACCTTTGCTATTTAAGATGAGATCTTGTGCAATCTATTTGCTATAAATAAATTGCTTAATTCTTTAAATGGTTAAGAATGTGATATTGCACATTCATTGCTGCCACATTACATTAAAACTGCTTTGGTAAGAACAGGCCACTCAGCTCAACAAGCTTGCCAATCAATTTCTCCAGAACATCGGGCTGAGATCTGAAGGACATTACTTGGTAATGTATTCCATATGTCCGTGATTCTTTGTGTGAAGAAAAATTTTCCAACTTTGTGCAAACTTTGACCCTAACAAGTTAAACCTCCAACTCTGTGTTCAAATCTAATATTTTTGACTTCATACTGTGAGACCTTTCCTGATTGTGCTGCATGCCGATAAGCAGTTGATGCGTCTGTCAAGATTTGATTGTCCCTCGCTTGAGGCAACCACAGGTTCACAGCGCCACTGAGGCAAATTCTGGTCCGGGAACTTCACTGCTTGTTTTCTGTGTCTGTATGTATTAAAGTGTTTGTATTTAATACATACAGACACTGTATTGATTGGAATAAAGTTGGTTTTCTTGAAGCCTTTGGACTTGAGTGCAAAAGAGTGATTTGCAAGTCACAGTACATGCAATACTTTACATTTACTTACACTAAATTCGATCTGCCACAAATGTGCCAGTGTCTGAATGCGGCCTAGGACTTTCTGTACATGATTTAGCCGATTCTACAGCTTATGCCCCTTTCCACCTAGTTTTGAGTCGGCAGCAAACTTAATAAGCTTGTTTTTTTTTTTATACGGTATATTCACATAGTCTATTGATATATATGAACTGTGGTTTCAACACTGACCCCTGAGGGACACCACTTTAAATAACACCAAAGTTTATACATACAAACCAAAGTAATTATCACAAAT
Organism: Erpetoichthys calabaricus; assembly: GCF_900747795.2. NCBI lineage: Eukaryota > Metazoa > Chordata > Cladistia > Polypteriformes > Polypteridae > Erpetoichthys > Erpetoichthys calabaricus. Next base: position 8,614,407 of record NC_041406.2, read on the forward strand.
ATTCAGTGTTCCTGTAATGGCGATTTTCTAAATTTAAACTCACTTTAAAACTGTCTGGTTCAAAAATTGAGGCCCCAAAAAGTCAAAAGTATTACATTTTACAGAACAAAATGAATGCAATAATTTTATCAATTAAAAAGTACCTTTTAAAACTGCTATTGCCTGCTCCAAATTCCCATTATTTAAGAACACTTCTGAAGAAATATTAAGAACATGGCACCTAGAAGCCGTAGAATCAGGGCATGCAAAACATTTCAGCTTGGAGAAGTCAATCTGCATTCTCTGCAACACCTCCAGAACTCTACATCCCTGGTAGAAAACAATGGAAACAGATATTAAACATGCATAATAAATGTTCTGTAGTTATTTTAGCAAATTATTAAATACAATAATGAACTAAAATGTGATGCTATCTAAAGATTCAGTATGGGGAATAAAATGTACATTTTGAGCATAGGATGGTGGTCTGTAGGATGACGCTGGAGATCAAGAAGAGGAATAGAGTGAGGGCAGAGCCAAGGATCAAAAGGTGGAAGTTGAAAAAGGAAGACTGCAAGGTTGAGTTTAGGGAGGAGGTGAGACAGGCACAGGGTGGTAGTGAAGAGTTACCAGACAGTTGGGAAACTACAGCCGATGTAGTAAGGGTGACAGCAAGAAGGATGCTTGGTGTGACATTTGGAAAGAATAAGGAGGAAAAGGAAACCTGGTGGTGGAATGAGGAAATACAGGAGAGTATACAGAGGAAGAGGATGGCAAAGAAGAAATGGGATAGTCAGAGAGATGCAGAAAGTAGACAACAGTACAAGGAGATAAGGCGCAAGATGAAGAGAGAGGTGGCGAAGGCTAAAGAAAAGGCATATGATGAGCTATATGACAGGCTGGACACTAAGGAGGGAGAACAGGACCAGTGGGCTAGACAGTGGGACCGAGCTGGGAAAGATGTGCAGCAGTTTAGGATGATAAAGTATAAAGATGGAAACGTACTCACAAGCAAGGAGTGTGTTGAGCAGATGGAAAGAGTACTTTGAGTGGCTGATGAATGAAAAGAACGAGAGAGAAAGAGGTTTGTTGATGTGGAGATAGTGAATCAGGAAGTGCAACGGATTAGCAAGGAGAAAGTAAGGACAGCTATTAAGAGGATGAAAAATGGAAAGGCTGTTGGTCCAGATGACATACCTGTGGAAGCATGGAGGTGTTTAGGAGAGATGGCAGTGGAGGTTTTAAGCAGATTGTTTAAAAGAATCTTGGAAATTGAGAGGATGACTGAGGAGTGGAGAAGAAGTGGACTGGTGCCAATTTTTAAGAATAAGGGGGATGTGCAGGACTGTAATAACTACAGGGGGATAAAACTGATGAGCCACAGCATGAAGTTATGTGAAAGAGTAGTGGAAGCTCGGTTAAGAAGTGAGGTGATTAGTGAGCAGCAGTGTGGTTTCATGCCAAGAAAGAGCACCACAGTTGTGATGTTTGCTCTGAGGGTGTTGATGGAGAAGTAGAGAGAAGACCAGAAGGAGCTGCATTGGGTCTTTGTGGACCTGGAGAAAGCAGATGACAGGGGGCCTAGAGAGGAGCTGTGGTATTGTATGAAGACGTCAGGAGTGGCAGAGAAGTATGTAAGAGTTGTACAGGAAGGAAGTGTGACAGTGGTGAGGTCTGATGTAGGAGTGACAGATGCATTCAAGTTAGAGGTGGGATTACATCAGGGATTGGCTCTGAGCCCTTTATTATTTGAAATGGTGATGGACAGGTTGACTGACGAGATTAGACAGGAGTCCCCGTGGACTAGGAAATACTAGGGAGCAGGTTGAGGAGACCCTGGAGAGGTGGAGATATGCTCTAGAGAGGAGAGGAATGAAGGCCAGTAGGAACAAGACAGAATTCATGTTTATGAGTGGGAGGGAGGTCAGAGAAATGGTGAGGATGCAGGGAGTAGAGTTGGCAAAGGTGGAGGAGTTTAAATACTTGGGTTTTCAACAGTACAGAGTAACGCAGAGTGTTGAAGAGAGGTGAAAAAGAGAGTGCAGAGAGGGTGGAGAAGAGTGTCGGGAGTAATTTGTGACAGTCAGGTATCAGCAAAATTGAAAGGGAATGTCTACAGGACGGTAGTGAGACCAGCTATGTTATATGGGCTGGAGACAGTGGCACTGACCAGAAAGCAGGAGACAGAGCTGGAGGTGGCAGAGTTAAAGATGCTAAGATTTGCACTGGGTGAGACAAGGATGGACAGGATTAGAAATGAGGACATTAGAGGGTCGGCTCAGGTTGGATGGTTGGGAGACAAAGTCAGAGAGGCGAGATTGCGTTGGTTTGGACAGGTGCAGAGGAGAGATGCTGAGTATATTGGTAGAAGGATGCTAAGGATAGATCTGCCAGGGAAGAGGAAAAGAGGAAGGTCTAAGCAAAGGTTTATGAATGTGGTGAGAGAGAACATGCAGGTGGTGGGTGTAACAGAACAAGATGCAGAGGACAGAAAGATATGGAAGATGATGAACCGCTGTGGCAACCCCTAACAGGAGCAGCCAAAAGAAGAAGAAGAAGAACAACCATCGTAGGAACTCTGCCTTCAAATGTGTCGATCAACTCACTGTACAAAAGTTACTTGTGAAAATGGATATAGTCAAGTCAAGTTGGGGAGCATGCACTGGCACAGTGTGTTGGCACACCCACTACACAACGAAACAACTCGGGATCCCGGTTGGCAAACCCCCAGGCAGACACACGGTCCAGTCCCGCCATCTAGAAATGACCCACTATCTGCCGCACCCAGGTGTTACGTGGGCCACCCCTTGGCCTGATCCAGCCACTTGGGTCCCCAACAATGAGGATCTTACGAGCCGGATCACCCTCAGGGAAACACGCCACAAGGCCGTAACTGATGATCCCTCACAGTGCAGGTAATGTGCCTCATTCAACACAAAGTCAAACCAACGGTACCCAAGGATTTTCCAGAGACACTGTACCAAAGGAGTCCAGTCTTTGTCTCAGGTCTCTGGACAGCGTCCATGTCTCACAACCATATAGCAAGACAGGAAGCACCAGGACTTTAAAGTCTTGGACCTTTGTCCTTTTGCAGAGATATTGGGAGCACCATACACCCCTTTCCAGCGACCTCATACCCCCCCCCATGCTCTCCCAATCTGTCCACTGACTTCACAGGAAGAGTCACCAGACACATGAATGTCACTGCCAAGGTAAGTAAACCTCTCGACGAGGTCAACACTCTCTCTGTTCCGGTCGCTTGTAGGTGAGCAAGTGATCACAGATCCTAGCAAGGACCTGGGATGATGCCAGTCTCCCAAATGGAAGCAAAGATTGCTTGAAATGCCAGGGGGACAGCCTTACCACCAGCCTGGAGAAGTTCACCCCAGATCCCTGCAGCCTTCCCCCCTCTCAGCTGGTTCACCACCTGTGCAATCTCAGTGAGACTGGGTGGTTCACAGCTAATTGGAGGATCAGCCTCAAGAACCGTGAACCCAGAGATATCCAATGTCCTAGCCGGAGGATCAGCTTTGAACAACTGCTCAAAGTAGTCAGCCCAGCGGGTCACAACTGCAGTGTCATCCATAAACATACTGTAACTATAATTAACCATTCCAATGGGAGTAGGGCTTCACAGTTAACTATATTAATCATGGTTCCGATTACAGCTGTTGCAATAAACTAATCACAAAAAGTGTTGATTATTGCATTTTATTTAGTACTTCCAAAAGTAGTACAGACGGATCTTAAGAAGAAAATAAAAAGTGTTGTAATTAAATGCAGAAACATTTAAAATATTGTGTTTGCAAGTTGGAACATCATAGGGCAAACATATAAATACAGGTGGAAATGCAGAACACATTTTTTTCTGATCCCCAACGTTATCTTTTAAGTGTGCAATTCTTTCTTGTGTTTGCAACATCCTCCACAAAAAATTGAGATGGTTCTACTTTACTGTATGAGAGAGTACACAGTGTACAGTTGGAAGGACAAGAAACAGATGCCACTGTATGGCTGTTAATTGAATTTAAAAATCACAATTATAATATCAAAGGCAATAATCATCAATTATTTTTTTTTTTCATAATAGTGCACCACTAAATAGAAATTAAAATTTTGAGAAAGGGCTGGGTCAGTAACTCAGCGTTTCTTCCACAGTTACATCAATACAAGATATTTTTACCTTGTTCAGCAGTGGTAACTGCCAAATGTTTTACATGCAAATTAGCATTTTATATAGTGAGCAAAAGTTGATTTTAAAAAAAGAAAAAAAAATTCTGAAATGATTTCAAAATATATTTAACTCAAATTTATTGATCAGAACCTCATCACATAGGATGTGCAATTTTTAAAAGATGTAATTCAAATTTAAAATATCTTTTGCTACCATAAAAACACCAAAATATTTGCAAAGTTACATATTATATCCTTAATGGGCTCATAATTGATAGAAAATAATTCCTCTAGTTTGAAAGGGAGATTTATGAAAAATCTGCATTCTTAAAACTGGGAGGCAATTAACCTCCAATGTCTGGTGTGAAATTAATATAGAGGCAAGCAATACTGGAAATGGGCACATTTATAAGTGGTAGCAAACAAGGGATTTGAAATTGAGGTGAGTAAATACAAAACAAAAATGTAATCACATTTTTTAAGAATTAAGCTTCTTTAGTGAAGGGTTTAATCAAAGCGTAGGACTTAATCAAATTTTAATAAGAAGGAAATTTGTAAAGTAATCAAGCGTAGTATGGGATCCTTTGTGGGTGATGGAAAATTAATCTAATAATGGATTCATATAGGAATTACAGAGAATTAGTTCAAAGTCCTTAAAATTTGGTTAACCAGATTTTACAAGAATAAGTGAGTCAAAGAATAAACACAGTACCAACCTGATATTTGTTACCACCTACAAGCAACAAAATTGATTCCAGTCATCAGAACCCAAGTCAAAGATTTTATAGTACAGATGAAAATTACCCTAGAGTTATCCAAGCTCACAAACAGATGTAACTAATAAGTAGCTCTCATTTCCAAATCAAAGCAGGTCTTGTTTAATAGCCAAGATTGCTGCAGCAACGTAATGTTGATTTTTTTTTCACCTACAGTTAAAAATAGTGACAAAAAGAAAAGCAAGGCCCAACTGTGTTGTTATTGTGTATGTGCGTCTTGGGAACTGCACGTCTGACATTGTGGTCAGCAACACAGGAGCGCCACAGGGGACTGTACTTTCTCCGGTCCTGTTCAGCCTGTATACATCGGACTTCCAATACAACTCGGAGTCCTGCCATGTGCAAAAGTTCGCTGATGACACTGCTATCGTGGGCTGCATCAGGAATGGGCTGGAGGAGGAGTATAGGGACCTAATCAATGACTTTGTTAAAATGGTGCGACTCAAACCACCTACACCTGAACACCAGCAAAACCAAAGAGCTGGTGGTGGATTTTAGGAGGCCCAGACCCCTCATAGACCCAGTGATCATCAAAGGTGACTGTGTGCAGATGGTGCAGACCTATAAATATCTGGGAGTGCAGCTGGATGATAAATTAGACTGGACTGCCAATACTGATGCGCTGTGCAAGAAAGGACAGAGCCGGTTATACTACCTTAGAAGGCTGGCGTCCTTCAACATCTGCAATAAGATGCTGCAGATGTTCTATCAGAGAGTTGTGGCGAGCGCCCTCTTCTACGCAGTGGTGTGCTGGGAAGGCAGCATTAAGAGGAAAGACACCTCACGTCTGGACAAACTGGTGAGGAAGGCAAGCTCTATTGTTGGCATGGAGCGGGACAGTTTAACATCTGTGGCAGAGCGAAGGGCGCTCAGCAGGCTCCTATCAATTATGGAGAATCCACTGCATCCACTTAATAGTATCATCTCCAGACAGAAGAGCAGCTTCAGCGACAGACTGTTGTCACTGTCCTGCTCCACTGACAGATTGAGGAGATCGTTCCTCCCCCAAACTATGCGACTCTTTAATTCCATCCGGGGGGGTAAACGTTAACATTTAACATTATACACAGTTATTGTCTGTTTTTCACCTGCATTATTATCATTCTTTAATTTAATATTATTTATTGTATCAGTATGCTGCTGCTGAAGAATGTGAATTTCCCATTGGGATTAATAAAGTATCTATCTATCTATCTATTGGACAACACCAGTGGGAAGCATTAAGGAGGCCTCACTCATAAACCCATGAACACAATCATCAAACCACAGCTAACACCACATATCCTCCTAATCATGGTCATCTATACGCAGAGTACAGGGATACCTTACCCACTGTCTCAAGACAGGCACAAGACCTACCTCTGCACCTTTCCAGGCACATAGGAAGAACCAGGAAGCTAAATGCTATGAAAAATAAGAGTCCATGGCAGTAACAAAAAAGTTTATTTCAATATGACAGATATGTCTAAAAATGTAACATTAACAAAGGATAGCTGCAGCACCAAGGGGCAGAAAAGCTTTTATGTACACGAGTTCTGGTGCTTGGTTCATTAGCGTGGTAGCACTGGGACCTACAGCAGCAATCCAAAAAGTGACATAGGCAACATGAAACAAACCTTCCAATTATAATAGCTGCATTATGACTATATCATTGGCACGGGGTAAAGGAAAAATCCAGCTCATATAGCAGTGATAGTAAAGAAGGCTGGGGCAGGCATACACTGGCAATCCAGGTGAGAAATGGTAGCGAGACCAAGGTGTTGGCCGATCAGATAATAGTACAGGAAATAAATCTCTTCCAAAAAATCAAAATACTACATCAAAGGACTGTGAGGGTGTCTCAAATATATCTCCATTTAATTGGATTCCTATCTTAATTAACAACCTGTTATTTGCCATTTTCTATACTTCCGTATTTGAATCAAGTCAATTCAATTAACTAAGTTATAATTAAGTTATAGATGTATATAATTGCTCTATCCTGGTTTAAACATTTCACTCTTTTTTATGGTTACGTAAGCCATTATCTACTAGTAAGCACAAAAGAGGGAAACAATGCAGTACTGTATTTCCCCAAAAATAAGACCGGGTCTTATATTAATTTTTATTCCAAAAGATGCACTTGAGCTTATTTTCAGGGGATGTCTTATATTTATTTATGTACGACAATATACATTTATCCAAATACAGTCATGTTATCTTCTTCTGGAATATTGTCATAACTCTCCACATTCAAACCCTGAATTCCAGCTTGGATTTCTTGCTACTTGAGCCGCTTTTAGGATCCTCCAGGAACGATGTGCGTGCTTCGATGTTTGATTAGTGATTCCATGTGGTTTAGCAAAATGCTGACATACAAATGTATATATGTTGCCTTTATATTCAAGCATTGCATATTCCCCAAAGTAATGAGACGATACATTTTAAAAGTCTCACATACCATCTTCTGTGGCGTCCTTTTTTTTGCACCTTCACAATAGCATCAGAATGTACGCCGACGTATTTGAGCCACAGAGAAAAAAATTAAGGACTTAATGAAAATGTCTATTTTGTGATTAAAGTAGAAATTTCAGCTTTAACCTCAAAATGTCTTTACTTATCATTAAAGTAGACTGTCGTAAAAGTCATCTTAAAACCGACCCAGTTGTTAATCGCTACCTGCTGCTGGGGCTTCCTCTTGACCTGACAGCAGCGCCAAGCAGCAACAGATCACCACACAGAACACATAAAATGTATGATATTCCAGCTCTCTGCACATTTACAATTCTTAGATTTATACTTGATATCGCTTTCATGATGAAATGCATTAAACTATGTATGTTACATTTTACAGATAAATCGTTAAAATTTGTTTAAATAATGAATACTGTTAATAGTTACACATATGGGGTAGCACAGTTCGGTAGCGCTGCCGTCTTGCAGGGAGTCACGTCCCTTGTGATCTCTGCCTTTGAGTTTGCATGTTTTCTTGTTGGGTTTTCACAGTGGGCTGTTTTCCATCCAAAGACATGAAGATTGGAGGATTTGGTGAAGCTACAATGACATTAGTATATGTGTGTGCTTGTGCTCACCTTGCAATGAGCTGATGCCCCATCCAGGAATTTTGTCTTGCGCCAATGCTGCTGGAATGGGCGCATCCCTGGATTGATGAATGTAATCATTAAACATCCTTTTCAGAGATATTGTGGCAGAGAGTCCTCAGAATTCAATGGATGTTTCAGGCACATGCGTTGCATCACATGAAGTATAAACCGGTGCCTTACTTTTCAGCTGACAATATTGACTAGGGCTTAAATTAATCGACTAGGGTTAATTTTGGGAGTAGGTCTTATTTTCAGGGAAATACATAGTAGCTGAATGCCCTTTATCACTCTCTGTGTTTTCTGCTTTCAATAAATATGAAATATTTTGATGCAACTGAAACCAAACTCCACAGAAAAAAATACATTAAAAACAAAACTGAAATAAGCACTTTTCGCAATGCACAAAAAAAAAAAAAAAAAAAAAAAAAAATGCTTATTAAAGAATCAGATTAATCACAGGTAAAAAGGACTCTGATTTGTGGAAAAGCAGCCACTCCACAACAGAGTAACCATTTAATTTTCTTTAGTCCCAATAATGTAGATTTTTTTTATGCATGTCCTCTAAAGTTGTTCATTTAGATAGGTATCTTACCTTTCTAGCTTCTGGCGTGCACTGGCGACTATGTTTAGCATCCTTACGATATTCCTTTGTAATTTATTTTTGTTAAACCTTGCCCTTCATATTGTTGTGATATATGCACAGCTCTTGCTAAAATGCAGCTGCCTGTAGTCTATGTCATGGTAATGATCTGGTTAAACCACGTCGTCTTCATGCATTCAAAAAAATATGCCTATACTAGACTCAAAAATCTTCACGCGAATTACTTTGGTACAAGCAGTGAAGGTTTTGGTGAGGAAATACCTTGCCAAAGCTCCCAGGGAAATCACAAATTCAAGTACAGTCTTTTAAGATACAGTACTTATATTGGAGTTTTGGAAGAAATACAGAAGTAGGGCAAAAGCAAAGTGGCCCCAGAGAGCTACCCTAACATGCTTTCATCAACCTGTAAGCTTCAAGTGGTCCTCCATACTGTCATTAACCCCTTCACCGCCCTCTGCCGGATATATCCGGCACCGTTGTTTTAATGCTAACGCCATACTGCCGGAATTATCCGGCACATTTGCCTGTGGTTATATGAATGCCTGGCAAGTAGTATAACTGACGGTTTGGCGTGGGTATTATTACTACGTTGTATTTCGACAAGTCTGTGGTTGTTTTGGCCGGTCATATGACGTGATTCGCATGTAACAGCTGTGAATATGGCGAAACGTAAACTGACTTCAAGTGAGGCTTTGCAGGCGATTTTGGACAGTTCTGATCATGATTGTAGCAGTTCTGAAGAAGATTTTAGTAAAAGTGATGAGCAGCAACGTGCGCTGCATGATATTGTGAATGAAGAGGCATCGGATGACGGCGCTGAGTGGGTGTATCCCCAGCATGTCAGCTGGGCTGCTGCCCGTGGTGAACTGCCTTTTCTGCATTCGTTTGAGGCAACATGTGGCTTTATTGTTGATGTAAACAATTACACTGCTGAGCAGTTTTATGAGCTGTTTGTGTCACCTGATTTGATCAGACATTTTGTTCATCAGACAAATCTGTATGCAGCACAGTTTATTGAGAAAAATCCCAATTTACCTCCACATTCCCGTGTTCGTGCTTGGTTTGACACTGATGAAAACGAAATGAAAAAATTCATTGGGATTTTGATGTTGATGGGAATAATCAGAAAACCAGATATTGAGATGTACTGGTCTACAGATCCTATGTATGCAACACCTATTTTTGCAGCTGTCATGACACGTAACCGATTCTCTTTGCTGCTGAAATTCTTTCATTTGAATGACAACAGAAACGAGCCAGATAAGAAAGATCCAAACCGCGACCACTTGTTCAAGCTACGTCCTTTGATTGATCATTTATTTGAAGCATTTCAGTTGCCCTACATGCCAGGACCGTCAGTTGCAGTTGATGAAAGTTTATTGTCGTGGAAGGGCCGCTTACAGTTTCGACAGTATCTACCATTGAAAAGGGCACGGTTTGGTATTAAGATGTTTTGCTTAGCTGAGAATTCAGGTTACATTTATAGATTTCGTGTATACACTGGCAACTTGCACAACATTTAGTGGTCAATACTGCTTGAATAAATGTAAAAAATGTAAAAAAAATGTAAAAAAGTAAAAAAACAAAAATTGTTCAGATTTCGCCTGGCGTGGGGAATATTTAGGGAGTTGGCGGTTAAAGGGTTAATAATGTCTGTCAACAGTGTCAGCCAGGTTTCTATTGACAGTGAAACTCTTAAAGGGATAGTTGGCATAAAGCTCTGTTAGATCAAAAAACTGATATGTCTGAAGTAAAAGGATGAAGAAGCTCTTGTTAAGACAATTAAAATAAGCATCAAATATACCCAAATACACTTAGAACAACTACATAAAGCAAGTTTCTAATATTCACAGAATTCATCTTACTGATTTTTTTTACCTTTTTAATAGGTGAGATCATGTTACAGATCATAAACATGCAATATTCAAAACCCTCTTATGAAAACAAATAGAACACCAAAAAAAACAAAAACCTTTCTACATTTTCTAATCTCCTTTGGTCATAAGGAAAAAGCATTAAAATAAAATTAAAAATACATACCTTTGCCCACTGTTGAACCCTGTAATAATTAAACAATATAGAAATCCCAATCCTGCCGATAAGGGTTTTTCCCAGTCCATTTAAATTGGTTTGAGACACTAGAGAGAGAGAGAGTGAATCTGAAATATTTACTTTGAAGGCTGGTTCCAATGAATGAATCTCAAGTTATATGATGTACATACGGTATATATACTAAGAATTGCTGATTACTTTTCTGTTCAAGACAAAAGTAGAAATGGACAAATATAACAGATATGGACCTCTTGCACAAGTTTGTACAAATTGTAAGACAAGGATGGATTGGATTACTGATCACAAAGTTTTGGTTTCCACTTTACATTCTGAATTAAAAATAACTATATGAAGTGCATGTGTGCCCATCATTTCTTTAATGTAACATCTACATGTTTAATTTACCAGTTGTGCAGCTTCCCCGTATCAATTCATAACTCTGTGAAACTAAACTCCAAACACATCAGTGATATCCATCACTAAAATAATCAGCGCACAGGAAATTAAAAGTAGGAGACACATACCACAGTGAACCATTAAATGAAGAGAGTGGTGAAGACAGCAAAGAATATTACTGACACCCAGATGCCTTCTATTCATGACATACTGTACACAAACTCACTGCCTTGAAATGCAAACAGGATAATTAAAGGCATCAGCCATCCTGCCCAGCCACTTTTCTCACTTTTAACTTCTGACAAATGGTACTAGACCACTGGATCCAGGAACAGATTCTACTCACAGGCTGTAAGGTTACTGAATGTCCAATCAAAATAAGAAATAACAGTGTGTGTATATCTACTGCATATACGGTTTATTTTGCATACTATGTATTTTGTGTGTGTGTGTGCGCGTCTTTTCTTACTATTTCATTGCCCTGCTCTAAGGAGAAATACAAATAAGAACATCAACTTTACTGAGTTCACATGACAATACACTGGACTTGATCTTAGAAGAAAAAAAAAATCCACCTTAGTACAATTATTACCACCAAAAAGTGGTTGCTAATTTTTCATAATCAGGGAAGTAGCAAGTCTTGTGCAGACTGTCACAGTGGATATTTACTTTATTAAAGATACTGTATGTGCAAGAATGAAGATTCACAAAAAATAGTGTGTTTCAAGAAAAGCAGAAAATATAATGGCACATCTTCATATGCTGGGTAATTTCTCTTCCAGCAGAAACACTCAGAACTCCATCTTTGACCAGTTGGGCACCCTTTATTTATTGTTTATTCAAATGCATCCCTTTAATAAAACCGTCTTCTGAAAGTTGCTAGGTACGCACTTTTTGCACATCACACCTCTTAATGACAAAATTAGTTTAAGAGGTTGCCCTATCCACTTCCATACTGATTAGTCTGATTAATCATCGCCAAACACGTTGCCTTTTTGCAATTATTAACAGGAAGTTAGTGTATCTCTTGCCCTCACTTTCTCCATAAAATATTAACAGCTTGGGGAATATGCAACATGTAAATGTTAAAAGTAGACTTTACTTTTGATTTAATAATTTAATGGCTGCAGACTAAAACATTGCAAAACTTTTAAAGGCTAGTACTGGACTACCGCATACCCTATCCATAAGAACCACTGCTGACAGGATTCAATGGGGAAAAAAAACACCAATTTTTAAAACTGTACAAGAGCACAAATGAGAAGTCAGACTGTTCAATTAACATATAGTGATCCACTTGTATTACAAAAACAAAACAGATTTTAAACATCTAAAAATTCAGTCACATATAGGCCTAAAAAATATGTCTTGAGAATTGTTTTACAACACCTGTTGCAAAACACCTAAGTAACAGAGAAAAGGGCTGGGTGTGACATCAACATCTCACTGCAGATCTAAAATTCTATCACAGATTTAAACACTAAAAGGACCAAAGTTGATTTTGTACTGAAAACCAATAGCTATAAAAGAAAAAACTCCAAAAATGATTCCCTTGTATGTACCAGACAAAATTATTCCGCAGATTGCAGATTCACAGAAAAGTATTTTAACTCTGATTATCAAACAACTGGTAACAATATCTTGTAGCTTTTCTCCTCTGGTCTGATATTCATGTATTATAAACTAAAAATGTAGTTATTCATGTATGAATTTTCATTTTGGACATAGTTTGTAATAAACATACAGTACTTGAATATAAAATCATCCACCATTTATTTATTGAAGATTGTATGTATTATTCTATCACTGGTAAGAATTTATGGTAAGATTAGAATTCTTGTTTAAGCAGTATTATATTTAAAAAGCATTAGTAGCAAAGAAATACCCAGGTAAAGTCATGTGCCAAATTATAGCCATCCGAGCTGAGGCCACTCATACTTAAGGCCAAGGGCCATAGGAAAAACAACAAGATAATGATATTCTAGAAACTGTCAAAACCAACCACTAGAGAATGCAAAGGCCATACTCATTTTGTTTATCACGTACTTTCAGCTGCGCTACAATCCACAGAATAATACACAGACGCAGTGAGAGAAGAGGTGGTGGAGCTGCAGAGGTAGCAGCCTCTCGGCTGTCCTTACTTTACTGATGCTGCAGCAAACAAATGGGCACAAACTAGCAAGAAGTAAAAAAAAAAAATATATATATAATTGAACTTAGAGCTCCAATCTTCAGGGTAGTGATTGGCCATGCCAGACAGCAGTTTTCTGACGTTGTGCTTCATGCAGCTGGTATGTCCTTTTTGTTTCCAATCTGTGTAGGTGGTGTTTACGCTTTTTTTTCCTTCCATCAAGAAGATAGGAACACTTTATAAATAGTAATAAACCTTCCATTATTTTTCACAGGACCTTCTATGTATTCTGACTTTTGGAGGGCACTTTAAAGTTAGTTTTCTTCAGCGCTGCTCCATGTGACTAATTCTTAGGCATTCAGCTCACACAGCCTTCCCTTACACCAGTGTTTCTCAACCTTTATGGTCCCACAACTCAGTTTTGCCATTTTTAAATTCAAAGACAACACACTAGAAGCAACTGCAAACTACCCCCTAGGTAATACAAGCATGACTGGGGGTCCTCCCTTGGTGAAATAAGCTCACTTAGAAACAAGGAAGTGCTGTTGATCACTCAGGTGACCCTCTCGAGAACCAAGGATGGCAACACACAAAATACCAGTTGCAACCCGTGACTGACCCTATGGTTAAGAAACATCACCTCACATGGACCCAGCAACCACATGCCGAGACACAAAAGTCGGTTTGTGCTATCTCCATATGGGCACTTGAAGTATGTGTACTAGTGAACCACACCTAGGGATTGCCAGACATCTGGCAAAAGGAGTACATGTCCTAATTTTTGGCCTCATGTCCTCTATCCAGCAGGCAAAAGCTAAAAACCTGTAAAATGTTGGGCTTTTTTTTATGACATATCAGTCCCATTCAGTTAATGCCATACAGATAAAAAGGAAATTATGCAACATTTATCGTACTACAATCTCTGAAGGGACACCCCCACTATTTAACTTCATATTCAAAAATGATAGTACTCCAATCTCGTAGGCGCTCCTGTATGTAATTATCCATGTGTCTTTTTTTTCACCTCCTTTCCTGCTTTCTTTATCCTCATCTGGTTATCCAGGTGTCTGGCAACCTTACCCACACCAGTCCAAAAGAGCCTCAATTGCAATGACCTGTACACTTTGTAACCAACATACAGCCCAGCCAATATAACATATGACCAAATGGCTGGTCCCAAATGGACCCATAAGTCAGCGCATGACTATACTTGCATTTCTGAACCAATATACAAACTGCACAGGTGAAGAAATACCTCAACAGATTGCATTAACTAAAGTCAATTTCACCTGCTTTAGCAGAATTTTCAAGAATACTTCAAACTATTAAGTTCATACCTTTTTCTGTAAAGTCACAAAAGGGGACAGCAGGGGTCTGATGAAAGTTCTTCATTAGTGAAGAAGCTATGCAAGCACAGAACTGGTAAAGATCTGTCAGACTGTAAGTGCCTTGACAGCACTGGATGAAGGTATTTCCCATCATGGCCCACTTTTCCTGCATCTCACAAAGCTAAAAGAAAAGTAAGATACTACAATGATAAATATTTGAAAATATTACAAATCTAAGGTCTTCAAAATTTCTGAATTTTCTGAGAGGCTTTAGTCTTATTATTATTATTAAACTTGCATTGATTTTCTGAGTTAACTAAAACTATTACTTGTTATACTGTAGCTATATGGCAAATAGTATGTAAACCACAATTTAAAGATTCTAGTTTTAATACTGACTCACTGTATGAAGCTGAGAAGATTAACATTTCAGCGCTTTTGCAGACAACAACATATTGGTATTTGTTTTCCTATTGTTATTGGCAACTGCGTTGCTTCCAAATTACAAATACAAATCACTTAGTATATTAAGATGGCAACATACCTTTCCTGATGTTCAAGTTTGTGGATACATTTTCAAAAATCTTTACATGTGTTAGTGAGAATTAAATCTCTTTTGGCACTAAGGATTTTGGACAGAATTTTGGTGGTGACGTCTGAGTTATATATTGAGCTGAAAATAAATAGCACGGCTTTTTGTTTTTGAGTTCAATCATTTATCTCTGTGCTCATTCCACAAACAGCCTCTTGGCTTGCCTCTTTTCATCATGGCAAAACACAACAAACTGTATTTACGAACCTTTGACTTTAAGCATATTCATTAAATGTAGCACGAAGTGCTTAAATGCCCCCAAATTATTACATTATTATTACTACTATTCATTTTTTTCTGCTCTATATTCGTGAACATCTTTATCATAAGAGGAATTCTGTAAAACTTACCAAATGAGAGCAAAAACAAATTTCAGTAAAGCCTTGCATATACAGTGTGATTTTGGCACAATTTTTATGCCCAATTATTAGGTTCAAATGTTAGCTTCATCAACCATTGTTTCACATGTAGTATGAGAGGGGTTATGATGTCTGATTGCATTTTACAATTGGGGTGTCGTATGACTGGAAGAATTTCTGTCATGTCAGAAATTTAACTGGGCTGTCTTTAATGTGACCCAACAAATTTCCCGACATCCTTTGTGCAGTGACCGCTCATGTAACAACAACAACAACCACATGTACTGAAAGTCACAAAACCCTTTCATATCATCCATCTATAGCCCAACATGAAAAGACATGAACACCATGATTAAAATTGACAACTACTTCAACAGGTAAGCCAGATGAAATATTGAAATAGAATTTGAAGAGAACAAATATAACATATATGCAAAATGATTAGTATTGTATTTCACTATGTCACGGTAGAGTGGTTGGACACTGTACACTGGGTGTTGCTGTTGCCATGCTCATTTTCACTTTTTTCATTACATACAGCTCACTATCATATAGCAATACACATACAAGTAAATGGTCAAAGACGAAAGTATCTTAGAAAACACTTACTGGAAGAAACCACATACAGAAAGGTAAATTAGATTACATACTTCCAGTTCTCTCTGTAAAACTGATGAACCACACTGTTCACAACTTCCCAACAATTCACATGTCCAGATATGCCTTTTTTTCTTTATAAGTTTCAAAGCACAGTACAGCAAGTATCAGAAACTTATTTCTTCACGTTTGCTCACATTTTGAGAAACCTGTGGCCATACTGTTTTTTTTCCCCCTCCAACATGTAAAGCTTTGCAAAATGTTAATGGGGTAAAATTGGCCTTCAAGGCCATTTACACATGTAGTCTGAGCACACACATCATGACAGGTCAAATCGGGTTGAACGTGCTTGAAGAGTTTGAGCACACATACGACTGGCAACCATCGAGCAGTACGAGTAGTTGCTTTACCATGATTTGTGAAAAGAGCACAGTGTATATCTGGCTGTTACTTAAAAACTTCAAGTCAGAGGGGAAAGAATAAAACCCATTATAAAATGAACCAGAAAAATGCAATAAATGCACTGTAATACAAATGGTAAAATATATAAGATATTGATCAGTCTTACATACCTTAATTTTGGCACAAGCTGAATGTATATCAAATTGATGATTCAAGTTGGGCTCCTTTTTAAGAATCCTGTTTTTGCAGGCAAAAGAAGTAAACAGAAATCTAATAATACAGCTCTACAAATAGGTAAATACATTTCTATTTAAAAAGGTGCATAAGACTTAAGATTTATAGCAGTTGTATACAACCATCTGACTGAGATGCAGGGTCTTTGTTCTTTGATCAATTTCTCATTTTTGTTTGCATCCGCCTAGTTTTCCCAACTTCTCAAAAACATGTCATAGAACACCCAGTATAATGTGAAATTTCTATGACGATCTAATTTTAATATACTGTTATGAATGCAGAATTGTATAAATCTTTTAATATTTTGCTTTTAACCTCTCTATGAGTTAAGCAGTATCAACTAGGCAGAATGCTTATGTCAAGAACAATAATATGGAAAGCTGTCAAGTCTGGTTTGTAATTTGTATTTGTAATTTTCTGTTGACCACTGTCAAAAAAACACAATTCCACTGTGATTCAATGCTGTATAACAGTAAAATGTAAAAATTTCCAAGAGGTTGAATATTTTTATTGGCACTTTATAATTGTAAACTTCTAAATCCAACTGCCTAGTCTAAGAAAATGCATTCCAGTTAATATAATATACAATGTTTATAGCTTTCAATGTTAGCAGAGTGGTTTATCCTTCATGAATGCAAGTAACCACCAATAATTATTGCAACCAAGTCAAACTATAATTATTATTGCATACTCACCTTACAGTTTTATCCAAAATGAATTAGATGGTAAGGATACAGTTCAGTGTTTAGGTGTGATAAGGGGGTCACAATTTAAACAGTACAGAAGTGGTTTTGATGTATACTAGAGTAACAACCACACCAGCTTTGTCAAGAGCGTATCAGTATCAGTTGGAGAGAGCTCACGGGCAACATTAATGTTTTAGTAGACATACAGTACACCACAACTCTCTAGATAATAACTGGAAAAAGTGTTAAAATTGACAACTCATTTGAACTCACCTAGATTTTAAAGAATGCAATATTTTAATGTATTTTATTGGTGCCTTCAATTCATCAAATTTATGTAGCATGAAATTGAAATTCTCTTCCGTAAGAATCAAGCCTGCTTCCACACTCTAAAAAAAACAAAAGCCACAAAGATAATTCACAATAAAACAAAGAATCATCATTACTGAACTGTTTAAATATAGGTATCACTTTTTACATATTACGTTTCATTAACTTCTTATACATTATTTGATTCATTCTTTAATATATCATGTTTACATTAATGCAACGTGTTCACGGTTTCTGGTTATCTGTAGTTAAACTGTGAACAATTAAATAGTAATATATTTTGATCAACAAAACTTGCAGACGATATGTAAGCCAACAACATATAAATACTGTAAATGATTTGTATCAAATGAAATCAAATTAAATAAAACTCATTTTATGTATTATATCTCTTTGTGTAAACACAGTATTGTTAATATTAAAAGTTATTTGAGGTTGTTAAAAAAAACAAAAAACAAAACAAAAAAAAAACTGCAAGGTCTACGCCAGCTATCTTCCGCCTTTACAGCTCACTTAGGTATTCAGCAGATTTGGACATCTCTTCCCAGCTGGTACAGTCTTGCTCTCTTTTGCTCACCTCTACCAGAAACCTGCATAAAACTCTAGCCACCATCCTTCTAGAGCTCACGCTCACTTTATTGATTTCCTTTCTCCTGAAGTCTGGTTCTCCTTTCTTGCCCACTCCTTTCCTTTACAGCCAACCCCAGCTGATGCTGGCACTAGTTAACCAGCAGAGTAAGTAAACAAAAATCAAAAACAATAAATTAAACAACAAAAATATCCTGCTATGATGTGCCCCTCCACAGTTAAGGGGAAGGGGCAAGTATTATTTGCAAATTGTCACATTCATGGAGGTTTTCCACCCCTAACCCGTGAAAATGTGAAGGAGTTACCCATAGACTTGTGTCACAAGGTATGTATGTACATCAAGGACATTACTTAACATTAAGGTAAACAAATGCCACTGTTTGAGGAGTATGCACATCTTAGAGAACAATAACCTCACACTTAAGCACATCACCGTAATTTCACTCAAGGCACTAAAACCCTTCATTAAATTTGTTTCAGAAGAGACGTATATTATTCCTATAGATTTTGGCACAAAGGAAAACTATGTATTTGCTCCAATCATTCCTTCCTAAATGAAAGTTGTGTTTGACCATTTTTTTAACCTAAGCTTTTTTTCTTAGTCTTTGGCTTTGTCTATCTATCTAACTTTGAGAATGACTAGATCTTTGCAGTCTTGATGGTGCCACATTCATTCTCTATCCCGAACGCTATCTGATGCCAAAAAAATCATTGTCTCCCCCATCTAATAATCTATATGTTTTCACAACTTTACCTTAAAGACATTTCTTGTCGCCATTTCTTTCTTTTTTTTTTTTATTACCCATGTGGTACCGAAGACCTTAAGAACAGATTGTTAAAATACTGTAAGCAGTAACTATTAGTAAAAACAAATGGAACTAGGTTTTTCAGTCATACTGAAGACAGTTAGATCAGATATCATATATGATTGGCAATATTTAAGGGTGTTGACTATTTCAATGTATCCATAACTTAATTTTCTGAAAATCTGAAATATGAATTTCTCATTTGCAAGCTGCATGGTGTACATCCTGAATCAAATCTATGCATAAACAGACATACACACTAGTGCTCATGCACTTTCCATGTGTTTTAGTGTTTTTTTTTGATGTGAACAAAGTTTATGTTCTCAAACCCTAATTCCACAAGGAATTACACGTCTTTCTGTGCTTAAGTCTTTTGTTGGAGGGTACCACTAGAGTAATTTCCTGTCACATTCGTACCTTTTTGTTGAGGCATGTTATGTTTGTTTGAATGTCCCGTGACTATGATGCACACTTTGCCAATTACAATGGCAATCTATGCAGCTGCCAACCTAGAGATGGGCTGGAGACAGAGACAATATTGGGTTAATTCCTCCATGGCGCCTGGAGTATGTATGTGCTCAGCCTCATCTGCAGCAAACAGCAAGAAGGCAGTTGCTAAGGAACATAAAAGGATGCGCTTCCTGTGTTTTCCCTTTTCCTGCAAAGAAGGAAAAATGTCTAAGCATGGAAAATATGCTGCATGTCACATATTTTAAATACGCACTGCAATCCTTCACAGCGATATAAAAAGGACCCATACTAGGCATGTCACAATACCAGAATTTCTGTATTTGATACTAATATATATTAATAATATATATAATAATATTGATTTACTGTATGCAAACGTTAAAGACGCATACAGCACCACCCCGCTGCCTGCGCTTGGGAAAGCAGATCATAACCTGGTTCTGCTTCAGCCTCACTACAAACCAAAAGTGAGAGTCCTACCTGTAACCACACGATCATTCAGGAAGTGGACCCCGGAGGCTGAGAATACTCTGAGAGAATGTTTTGGAACTACAGACTGGGATATCCTGCAGGGATCACATAGTGAGAACATTGAGGAGGTTGTTGACTGCACTACTGACTACATCAACTTCTGTATGGACACTGTAGTTCCAGTAAGAACTGTACGCTGCTATGCTAACAACAAGCCATGGATTACAAGTGACATCAAGGGCCTTTTGAACCAGAAGAAAAGGGCCTTTAAAGACGGTGATCAGCATGAGCTCAAGCGCGTGCAGAAGGAACTCCCGAGTCCAGCTCAGGGCGGCGAAGGAGCAGTACAGGAGAAAGCTGGAGCAGAAGTTGCAGAATAACAGCATGAAGGAAGTGTGGGATGGGATGAAGATCATCACTGGCTGCAGCTCGAAGCGGGGTACCACCATCGAGAGAGATGTGAAGAGAGCAAACCAAATGAACATCTTCTTTAACAGGTTTGACCACCCTAACCCACTCTCACTCTCACCTCGGAGTACTGCAGCCTCCACACATCCTTCTGCTGATACCAGCATAGGAGAGACATCCCCACCTATAATTACAACAGCGCAGGTGAGCAGAGAGCTGAGGAGACTTTGTGCCAGCAAAGCAGCGGGTCCAGATGGAGTATCGCCACGACTACTGAAGGTCTGTGCATCGGAACTGGGGGCTCCTCTACAGCGCATCTTCAACTTGAGCCTGGAACAGGGGAGAGTCCCGAGGCTTTGGAAAACATCTTGCATCACCCCAGTCCCAAAGGTATCACGTCCTAGTGAGCTGAATGACTTTCGGCCTGTTGCTCTGACATCACATGTGATGAAGACCATGGAGAGGCTGCTGCTTCACCACCTTAGGCCACAGGTTCAACACGCCCTTGACCCTCTGCAGTTTACATATCAGGAGAAGGTGGGAGCGGAGGATGCCATCATCTATATGCTACACCGATCCCTCTCCCACTTAGACAGAGGCAGTGGTGCTGTAGGAATTATGTTTCTAGACTTCTTTAGCGCCTTCAACACAATCCAACCTCTGCTCCTTAGGGACAAGCTGACACAGATGGGAGTAGATTCATACCTAGTGGCATGGATTGTGGACTGTCTTAAAGACAGACCTCAGTATGTGCGTCTTGGGAACTAGGTTCCTATACTCCTCCTCCTCCTGCCCACTCCTGATGCAGCCCACGATAGCAGTGTCGTCAGCGAACTTTTGCACGTGGCAGGACTCCGAGTTGTATTGGAAGTCCAATGTATATAGGCTGAACAGGACCGGAGAAAGTACAGTCCCCTGCGGCGCTCCTGTGTTGCTGACCACAATGTCAGACCTGCAGTTCCCGAGACGCACATACTGAGGTCTGTCTGTATAATGTGTTAAAATTTCCAAATTCACATATAATAATTAAACTATTTTTTCTTCTAAGCTTTTGATTATCCTGTTTTGTAATTTTATAAAATTCATCTTTTGTTTAATGTTACTCAATGTATGTATCTTCTTTATTAAATAATATAAAAATGCCACAATGGCATCGCTACAGCCTTTAAACCCAAACTTTAAAAGGTTAGGGTGCTTAAAGGTAGCCTGATGATTCGTGCTGCCAGTGATGAAATGCCTTTTATCTTATATGGTGTGTGCTTTCAGTCATCACAGTAAATATATTGGTCTAATTACAAATAGAGTAATCAGAGGTGGTGGTACCATTAATTGAGGAGTCAGAGTTGAAGGTTTTAGGTACTGACTCCACAGCCCTGTTCTGCGTAGTACAGCTATTTAGGAATTACTTTAGTTCATTAAAATAGACCTTATGATAAGAAACATCACCGAAGAATTACCCAGTTCCAACCTTCCCTGTATTTTCAATCATTCCACATGCTCATAACTTGCAGTTCTGGAAGTGGTATGGCAGCTTGTCTCTGTACTTGACCTAATGTTGAAGTGTCTTGTTTTGAAATTTGCAGACCAAAACTACACCTAATATCCCAGAAAAGGTCTCACAAAAAAAAGATTACGCATAACCTTCCCTGATTCCCCTACCCCACACAGGATGTTAGTTACAGAGCACACTATAAGTATTCATAATTAGTTATCATTGATACATACTGTATAAGCTTTTGAATTTGCTTAGCAGTCATATGCAACACATACAGTATGTGGATTGCTTAGTACTCATCAACGTTTGCACTGTTTGCATAACTTGTAAAATCTTTAAAACAGACTTAACGTAGCACTCACTCAAGCTGCTGCATTTCAGGTGATGATGTTGTAATTCAGAGACTGAAAATGAGGCATCTTCAATTTTACTTTATTTTCACAAAGTGTACATTTGCAAGTAAGTAATAATTTTCCATTCATTAGTAAAATGTCATTAAATAATTAAAAAGGTCTGTTAGCACTAATGAGATTAACACATGCCAGGTATCTGCAAATAAACTTATTTCTGTGCTAGTAACAAGGACTTGCAAGCATGAAAATAAAAACACCAATCCTTTCCAAATGTTTCACCTTCTGATGTGTTTCTGGATGTTGTCCTTCATTAATCTAACTCATAAAAGCTCATCACACAGAGAGACATATTGCCAATATTTAAACCTTATAGAATGATTTGACAAATTCGGCACCACACCATGACTCTCTGCCCATCCTTAACCGTGTCTACTTTTCTAACAGCAGCCCTGATGGATCTACTTTTACTTTCAGCCACTGAAGGTCTTTAAAGAAATTGCTACCTAAAATGATTTGTTTCAGTTCGTTTGGATATTTTGTTGGGTTGGTTTTACCAAAGTCTGGTCCAAGATTGTTATAGTTTAACAACGAAGAGATACGAACTTTGTAAAATTTCTGAGTTGGCAACATCTCTACTGAACTACATGTAGGTAGGCGAAGAGAGTCTGCCATGTGATGAAAAACTAAACATTCTAATGTGTTTTTGTATTCACTCTATATTTATTCATTTATCTTTTTAGTTCACATTCACAGCTCAAAAAACCAGATATTGTGAAAATAATCCAGTAGCAGAATTATATTTTAAAATATTTGTCCCCAATTTTTCAATGTTTCTCTCTCAAAATGGATAGTTGATATATCATATTCTTTTTGTTCTTAACATCAGCCACATCATATATATTGCATACCAGGGATTTTTCCAGCCTTGCATCCAAACGTGCTGGGGTAAGGCTCCAGGTTTCCTGCTATCCTACTATGGATAAACAGGTTTAGATAATGTGTGTATATTGTTCTTAATCTCAGATGCTGTCTCTGTCATTTTGTACCTGTCCATATACCTATTACCTGCTCTTACTCTGCTTGTTAAGGTTTACTGTTCTTATACATTGGCTATTCAAGTCTCATCACCCCTAACCTCCACACTACATGCTTGTTTTTCTTTGTTTCCCTGAATACAGCTAGGTGGGGTCTGCACACTGATTCAAGTCTAAGAGTCATTTTCTTCCTAAGCCCCCAAGATTTTCACGATCACACCTGTCAGAACACTGAAGAATCTGTTTTCTAATTTTTGATATCTATATAAATGTAATGAATTATTATTATTATTATTATCTTTTCAGGCCTGTAGGTGTCAAAATTCTGTCTATAAATTTTCTGTGCCTGAGATGGAATCAGAGATCAATATGGCTGGTAGAAAATAAAGCACAGTATGGGAGATTTTTGAATGCAATATTGAAGGCATTCATTTTAAGCACGTTGTCTTGGAGGAGATATGTTGTGTGCTATAGACATTTTGAGTAAAAAACCATCAATCCTTAAAATTCACCTAAATTTCATTACAACTTGGCCCATTCTGAGCAATAAAAGGAAAAAAGTGCTAACAATCCGCCCAGATTTGTTCAACACAAATGACATAGAAAATATTAAAAAAATTATAAAATCATGTAAAATTGTTCATATTCAGTATCTGGTTTTGATTATGCTTGTTTTTATCAGACCAAAACAAAACTAGATAGCAAACCATGTAGTGTAGTAAGCTTCCACTAACAAATTTATATCCAAACCCATTAAGTGTACAGTTTTGTCTGATCGTGACACAAAACTAAACCCCGTAGGAGCTCCATGCCATAATTACTAAAACTGAAACCAATAGATATAAAAATAAAATAGAAATGTCTTTGTGAAATAAAAACTAAATTAAAACTAAAAATACACGAAGGAAAACTAAAGTCAGGAAAAATATAGAAATAAAAACTAATATAAAAAGGCAAAACTATAATAACCTTGGTCTGGTCAGCAACTGAATCTTGATTTCTATGGTACTGGTAATCGCTGTGTTTTTTTACACCATAATTAGATTGCAAACTCTGTATGATAATAGCTTTCAGTTTTGCTTATGAGAACATCTGATATTTGGGACTGTGTCTCAAGATATGCACAACACCTAAAACGTCCAGTGTTACTCAGGGATGTAAACAGTCAAGGCAGTTTTTATATTGTGTGCCGCCACCAACAACATACTGGAAACACAGCAGGTAACACCTGATCACATTTGTTAAAAGCATCACAGTGCGGCCTTCAGGTTCACACAAATTAAAAACAAACAATATTAATTTACTTTATAAAGTGATTCACAAGTTTATGTACATTGTCCAGTTATGGACAGGGACAAGTATGCCTCCATAAATGTTATTTAATACCAATGATTTATTTTATTGTATCTTTTTACTGTATTCTGTTTGGTAAATATCCAATACTGTAGCACTGTATATAGTATCTGGAGGTATTTAGGCAAGTATTAATACATAAAATAATATTTAAAATAAAAGTGATTTTTTTTATAGGTCAGTTTCAAAACTAACGTTATCTCTCCACCACAGAATAAAGAATAAAAACATCTTAATTTACTTTCTGTATACTGAAGGTGGGAGTTTAGTCATCTAAGGTATTAATGTGAAGTATGGATAAAAAATTTATATTTTTTTTCCACAAAAACTTGAACATTACAATGGCGTGCTACTTAGTTAAACAAGTATCAATAACTTAACAGATACAGCCATTTACATTGAAATAAATACAAAATTGAAAAAAAAATTGAAAAAAACAATTCAATTTGGGATGCTCTGATCGATCGGCCATTGATCTAAATTGCCTGATTTTCACAAAAAAGACTTGATTGGTGAATTGTAAAATTGGCCAATCACAAAAGCGGATTATTTCAGTCCCTGCTTTTCTAAGCTTCATAGTAATTTAGCAAACTTCCTGCAGCGTAAACAAAGAGCAGCAAGTCGAGGCTTGCTTTAGCAGTATGGACTCTTCCGCATAGCTGAGAGTGAGAGGCATTTGTAACATCAGCTTTTACGTTAAAGAAAGTGGAGTAATAAACTGTGAAAAAGTCAGAGGAGTCGTCCTCTGCAGTTAGACAAATGGCAAGAAAACCTACTTTAATTAATTCAGACCTTTTATATTGTCCTTAATTAAAAATGACACCATTTCAGTATGGATTGCGAGCTTAAGTATGACTGCAGCAGCTTACATTTTTAATTTGGAAAATAAAAGGTAAAGAAGAATTTGAAATTGCTGCTTATTAAACAATAGACTTGTTATCTTAACAGCAAAATGTATCTTTTACTTATAAAACGGTTAAGCATATTAGTCTTGTGTCTTCTTATTAAAGAACTTATGAACATTTGATACACTTGTGGCTTTTTTTTTTTTTTAAAGACTTGTACGGTGTTTCTTATTCGTGGCTGTGTGTCATACAGCACAAGTTTCGGTACGAAACAAGTACTACATAATTAAAATGCTAATCCTTATTATAATGACACTTTGAGAATTACACGTCTAGTTGATACACTGAAGAAAAACTACTTTTTTAACCCTTCTTTCAGATAGGTACATTACAGAAAAAATTAAACAACATGAAAGCTTGTAATTAATGGGAAGCGTTTTACTTTCCTTTTTGCCGCATGTATTACGGATACATAATACTGTATATATTTCATTAGTGAAAGTATGTACTTTAAAGAATTTTTACTCATTTTAGTATTTTATGGTCACTGGACAATAACCCTACATTATTTCATCTTCTTAATGAAAAATGAACAGTTAACACCTGTGATCTATAGTTTATTTATAAAAATACACTTTCATATAGGACACAAGGCTTCTGCGTGCCTGGTTATGCATAGGCTTAGTGTAAAAACTTTTTTAAAAGGATAAAGGGGGAAAAAAAATTGAAATCGGCCGATGAAGTAACAAAATTGGTGATCCGTATCAGTCTTTAAAAAAAAAAAAAAAAAAACCCGATCAGAGTATCCCTAAATCCAACCCCATCTATGAGAAATACTTTCAAAAGTACAATTTGTTTCTGCTAAGTGCTTTTTATTTCAAATGTTATTTTAGACCTATGTGGTCTCTTCTTTGACAGCTCCTACAAGGTCTTGCAGGTGAAAAGACTTGACTACTGCAGTTGTTGTTCACATTTTCCTACCATCAGTATATAGTTAATTCTGACCAGCCTTTTCTAGTTGAATTAAAATTATTTGTAAAAACATAATAGTTTATGTATTTAACCGCCACCTCATCATGGTGCAGGGGTTTGCGTGTCCCAATGATCCTAGGAGCTCTGTTGTCCGGGGCTTTATGCCCCTGGTAGGGCCACCCAAGGCAAACTGGTCCTAGGTGAGGGATGAGACAAAGAGCGGTTAAACAAACCTTCTATTATGAATGAAAACTTTGGACGGCGTTTTCCCTTGCCCGGATGCGGGTCACCGGGGCCCTCCTCTGGAGCCAGGCCTGGACGTGGGGCTCGATGGCAAGCGCCTGGTGGCCGGGCCTGCACCCATGGGGCTTGGCCGGGCACAGCCCGAAGAGGCAACGTGGGTCCTCCTTCCCATGGGCTCACCACCTATGGGAGGGGCCAAGGAGGTCGGGTGCAGTGTGAGTTGGGTGGTGGCCAAAGGCGGGGATCTTGGCGGTCTGATCCTCGGCTACAGAAGCTGGCTCTTGGGACGTGGAATGTCACCTCTCTGAAGGAGAAATAGCCTGAGATAGTGCGCGAGGTCGAGAGGTTCCGGCTAGATAATAGTCGGGCTCACCTCGACACACAGCTTGGACTCTGGAACCAATCTCCTTGAGAGGGGCTGGACTCTCTACCACTCTGGAGTTGCCCCCGGTGAGAGGCGCCGAGCGGGTGTGGGTATACTTATTGCCCCCCCGACTTGGAGCCTGTTCATTGGGGTTTACCCCGGTGGACGAGAGGGTAGCCTCCCTCCGCCTTCAGGTGGGGGGACGGGTCCTAACTGTTGTTTGCGCGTATGCACCGAACAGCAGTTTTGAATACCCACCCTTTTTGGAGTCCCTGGAGGGGGTGCTAGAGGGCATACCTTCTGGGGACTCCCTCGTTCTGCTGGAAGACTTCAATGCTCACGTGGGCAATGACAGTGAGACCTGGAAGGGCGTGATTGGGAGGAATGGCCCCCCTGATCTGAACCCGAGTGGTGTTTCATTGTTGGACTTCTGTGCTCTTCAAGGATTGTCCATAACGAACATCATGTTCAAACATGGGGTGTTCATATGTGCACTTGGCACCAGGACACCCTAGGCCTCAGATCGACTTTGTGGTCGTGTCATCAGACTTGAGGCCACATGTCTTGGACACTCGGGTGAAGAGAGGGGCGGAGCTGTCAACTGATCACCACCTGTTGGTGAGTTAGCTTCGATGGTGGGGGAGGATGCCGGTCAGGCCTGGTAGGCCCAAACGTGTTGTGAGGGTCTGCTGGGAACGTCTGGCAGAGCCCCCTGTCAGATGTAGCTTCAACTCCCACCTCTGGCAGAACTTCCGACCACATCCCGAGGGATGTGGGGGACATTGAGTCCGAATGGGCCATGTTCCGTGCCTCTATTGTTGAGGCGGTTGACCGGAGCTGTGGCCGTAAGGTGGTCAAGTGCCTGTCGTGGCAGCAATCCCCGAACCCGTTGGTGGACACCAGCGGTGAGGGATGCCGTCAAGCTCAAGAAGGAGTCCTACAGAACCCTTTTGTCCTGTGGAACTCTGGAGGCAGCTGATAGGTACCGGCAGGCCAAGCGGAATGTGGCTTTGGTGGTTGCTGAGGTAAAAACTTGGGTGTGGGAGGAGTTTGGGGAGGCCATGGAGAACGACTTTCAGACAGCTTCGAGGAGATTCTGGTCCACCATCCAGCGTCTCAGGAGGGGGAAGCAGTGCAGTGTCAACACCGTATATGGTAGGGATGGTGCGCTGCTGACCTCGACTCGGGACGTTGTGGGTCGGTGGGGGGAGTACTTTGAAGACCTCCTCAATCCCACTAACATGCCTTCCAATGAGGAAGCAGAGCCTGGGGACTCGGAGGTGGGCTCCCCCATCTCTGGGACTGAGGTCACCAAGGTGGTCAAAAACTCCTTGGTGGCAGGGCCCCGAGGGTGGATGAGATACGCCCAGAGTTCCTCAAGGCTCTGGATGTTGTAGGGCTGTCTTGGATGACACGTCTCTGCAACACTGCATGGACATCAGGGACAGTGCCTCTGGATTGGCAGACCGGGGTGGTGGTCCCCCTCTTTAAGAAAGGGGACCGGAGGGTGTGTTCTAACTACAGAGGGATCACACTCCTCAGCCTCCCTGGAAAAGTATATTCGGGGGTCCTGGAGAGGAGGGTCCGTCGGATAGTCGAGCCTCGGATTCAGGAGGAACAGTGTGGTTTTCGTCCTGGTCGCGGAACATTGGACCAGCTCTACACCCTTACCAGAGTCCTGGAGGGTGCATGGGAGTTTGCCCAACCAGTCTACATGTGTTTTGTGGACTTGGAAAAGGCATTCGACTGTGTCCCTCAGGGAATCCTGTGAGGGGTGCTCTGACAGTATGGGGTTCTGGACCCCCTGATAAGAGCTATTCGGTCCCTGTACGATTGGTGCCAGAGCTTGGTCCGCATTGCCGGCAGTAAGTCAAACTCATTTCCAGTGAGAGTTGTGGACTCCGCCAGGGCTGCCCTTTGTCACCAATTCTGTTCATAACTTTTATGGACAGAATTTCTAGGCGCAGCCAGGGCGTTGAGGGGGTCCGGTTTGGTGGACTCAGGATTGAGTCACTGCTTTTTGCAGATGACGTTGTCCTGTTTGCTTCATCAGGCCGTGATCTTCAGCTCTCTCTGGATCGGTTCGCATACGAGTGTGAAGAGGCTTGGGATGGGAATCAGCACCTCCAAATCCGAGACCATGGTCCTCAGCCGGAAAAGGGTGGAGTGCCCTCTCAGGATTGGTAGTGAGATCCTGCCCCAAGTGGAGGAGTTCAAGTATCTCGGGATCTTGTTTTTGAGTGAGTGAAGAATGGAGCGTGAGATCGACAGGCGGATCGGTGCGGCATCCGCAGTAATGCAGGCTCTGCATCGGTCTGTCGTGGTGAAAAAGGAGCTGAGCCGCAAGGTGAAGCTCTCAATTTAACAGTCGATCTACGTTCCTACCCTCACCTATGGTCATGAGTTATGGGTAATGACTGAAAAAACGAGATCGCGAATACAAGCGGCTGAAATGAGTTTCCTCCGTAGGGTGTCTGGGCTTTCCCTTAAAGATAGGGTGAGAAGCTCAGTCATCTGGGAGGGGCTCAGAGTAAAGCCACTGCTCCTCCGCATCGAGAGGAGTCAGATGAGGTGGCTCGGGCATCTGATCAGGATGCCTTCTGTATGCCTCCCTGGTGAGGTGTTCCAGGCACGTCTAACCAGGAGGAGGCCCAGGGGAAGACCCAGGACACGCTGGAGGGACTATGTCTGTCGGCTGGCCTGGGAACGCCTTGGGATTCCCCCAGAAGAGCGAAAAGAAGTGGCCAGGGAGAGGGAAGTCTGGGTATCTCTGCTCAAGCTGCTGCCCCCGCGACCCAACCTTGGATAAGCGGAAGAGAATGGATGGATGTAAAAACAACTAAGGAAATGGAACACAGGCTTAGAATATATTATAAAAGGTGACACAGTGTATGGTTTACAAATGGCAAAACTAGTTGGAGGTTTATAAGAACAAACAAAACTGTCAAGTAACCAACAGTTACTCACTGATAAAGATTACAGTATTTACCCGTGTACCACACGCACATTTTTTCCTGAAAATTAGCATTAGAAAATCAGATGCGCGTCATACACAAGGAAATTTTTTTCTGTAATGTTTACTTCTTCTCGCTCGTTCGCTCTCTCTCTCGCTCGCACGCACGCACTCTACACCTTGAATGTAATTATATAGGACTTTCCACACAAGTTAGTAAATTTCTCTCTATGACATAAGCGATGCAAAAATGCTGTTAGAAAAAACAATCACATATTAGAACATTATTTTATTCTTTACATCATTTTCTTGACATCCCTCTAAGAGATGAGTTCTGTTAGTAAACTTGTAAAACTAACAACCACTTAAAAATGAGAATAGCTATACCATACTCGTATGAAATGTACTTATGCTGGAGCCGCAAAAATACATACATCAGTACATGAATGTGCAGATATAATTACCTGTTTAGTTATAGCAGTCAAGTTTTCAACAGCATCTCCATATTCCCAATTTTTCACTCGCTCAAAAACATTTAAAAGGAGGTGTATGGGTGGCTGTTTGCAGAAAATACAGACATTACAGCATAACTTCACAGGATTAAAATAAAAATTTCGCTATAATCACATTAATCAGAAAAGGTGAGATTTTATCAGTTAATTAGTTTTAAAAACTTACAAGACAGACATTGAAAATCATTTACTCCACCAATGCAGTTTATACTTGTAAAATTCTATGCTACAGTAGCCTCAAGAATGATATGATTTACCAGAAAGCAGCAGCATACAGACATAAATATATATATTTTTCTATACAAAGTCCAAAACCCAGTATATTGTCTTCATTATAATAAGATGAAGAATAAGAAGTAGAATAAGAAATATTAGCAAATGAAACCCTTTCACCCCAAAAAGTAACAATTTCATTAATTGCTATACCTCAAAGAAACAGTTCAAATAAAATGGTTTTTTTTTATCAACAATTTTTGTTTCATATCTCCTCTACTTATATCTGTACTTCCACTATATGTATTGTTTTCAACCATTTGCCTGCCTTGCTGGCATCTCTGTCTATTTCTGTTTGCAACATTTTACTTGCAGAGACAATGTGAAATGGATGGATGAGGGGCTTCCTTTGCACAGACTTGTCACTTCTGCTGTGATGCAAATTACCCTAAGTTCTTGTCTATAAGCCGCGGCTTATCTAAGGAAAAAAGTTGTGAAAATGAAAAAATAGAATATCGGCTTATACATAAGTCCGGTTTATACAGTAATCCCTCCTCCATCGCGGGGGTTGCGTTCCAGAGCCACCCGCGAAATAAGAAAATCCGCGAAGTAGAAACCATATGTTTATATGGTTATTTTTATATTGTCATGCTTGGGTCACAGATTTGCGCAGAAACACAGGAGGTTGTAGAGAGACAGGAACGTTATTCAAACACTGCAAACAAACATTTGTCTCTTTTTCAAAAGTTTAAACTGTGCTCCATGACAAGACAGAGATGACAGTTCTGTCTCACAATTAAAAGAATGCAAACATATCTGCCTCTTCAAAGGAGTGTGTGTCAGGAGCACAGAATGTCACATAGATAGAGAAAACAATCTCTAGCAAACAAATCAATGGTGCTGTTTGGCTTTTAAGTATGCGAAGCACCGCGGCACAAAGCTGTTGAAGGCGGCAGCTCACACCCCCTCCGTCAGGAGCAGGAAGAGACAGAGACAGAGTTTGTTTTTCAGTCAAAAATCAATGCGTGCCCTTGGAGCTTTTAAGTATGCGAAGCACTGTGCAGCATGTCTTTTCAGGAATCAGCTTTACAAAAGATAGCAACGTGAAGATAATCTTTCAGCATTTTTAGACGAGCGTTCGCATCGTCTAGGTGTGCGAACAGCCCCCCTGCTCACACGCCCTACTTCAGGATCAGAGAAAGTCGGTGCAAGAGAGACAGAGAAAAGTAAGCTGGGTAGCTTCACAGCCATCTGCCAATAGTGTCCCTTGTATGAAATCAACTGGGCAAACCAACTGAGGAAGCATGTACCAGAAATTAAAAGACCCATTGTCCGCAGAAATCCGCGAACCAGCAAAAAATCCGCGATATATATTTAAATATGCTTACATATAAAATCACAATTTAAATGACCGCTACGCGCGCGTGTTGACTCGGCGACGCCCAGAGCAGAAAGAATGCGCTCCAGCCGCGCCATGCGGGGAGTGAGAGAGACGCCAATATCTCACACTCTCTCCCCCCTTAAAGAAATTAAATGGGTGCGAGTGAGACCACTGACCTCCCTCCCTTCTATTAGTTATAGGTTATAGTACGTTCGGCTTATCCATGAGTCCGGCTTATCTATGATACGATTTTATTTTAAAAATTCGTATGATTTTTGGTCTCCGGCTTATACATGAGTCCGGCTTATAGACAAGAACCTAGGGTACTGTTTAGTGCAGTTGTATGACCACTGACAAGGTACAAGTATTTTAAGGACACAAGTAAGGAAATTTTGAGGCTTTTAATATAGAAAAGTCATTGCAGCAGTTATCTCCTTCTGCTTGTCCGCTCATACACTATGTACTGTAGCGTAACACTGAACATTCTGTTGGAACTTTGCAGGTTTCAAACATGCTTAGAATGACCTCTTCATCTGTAGTAATGTATTTTATCTTTAGATGTTGTACTGCTTAAACTGTCATCTCCCCGACAGTTCTAAACTTTTCTTCTTCTGATCCTTGATCAAATTTTTTCACACGCTCATCACCTCTCAGTAACATAGGTGGTGACAGTCGTATTTAAATAAAGCACTGGAGATTTTGCGGTCTTTAACATTCAGAAGTTGTGGAAAATTTAAATAAATATGCTGAATGTCACAACACTGGCTTTTGAATATTGATTTTTCTAAATATTGAATCTAAAATTCAATGTATTGCCCACCCTAACCAAAGGGCAATAACTGAAGAGATTAAATAATTGCTACTGTTGCATCAGTTAAAAATGTCACCTGCATGTGTGCACACAAAGTATTTTCTTAAGTGATCCTGAATGAGTGCTAATAACAAATTTGCAACAATGCAAGCCAGCATCAGGTACATGTGCTCTCTCTACATATTTTATGATCTTACACGCCTTCTAGGTTTCCCTCCACCACTTGTTCTTTAAATTAACAATAGTCAAAACAATCTTATCTTGAGAATATAACATACATATTACTTACCAAAATCTTTGGGAGTACAGTTTTCGTTACTGCAAAGACCTTGTTTATTTCATTGCAATTTATCAATTTTGACAGAAGATTGGAAAAAACTTGATTATCAAAATCACATCCAGGTGTGAATCTTTCATAGTGGCCTATAAAAATGTCAACTATAAAGAGGGAAGAAACCAAACAAAAATGTTAAACTTTATTTAAATAATTCTAAAGTAAATGCAGATTAAGAAATAAAGGACTTTTACAATGACATGAGTAAAAATAAAGGAGTCTTACCAAATTAGATAAGATTTGATAAGATGCCGAAACACATTTTTGACTAGAGCAGAGATATCAAAGGCCTTTACAAATAAGTACTAGCTCATTACAGTTACACTGTAAAATAAAATCACTCGCGCACACAGAAATTATTTAATAAATTCCTCTTAAAAATAAAAATAAAAAACCCATGCAGCTATTCATAATCTAAATGTTGTGTTATAAGACCAGGGGTTCTCAACCTTTTTTTCTTGACATATCACCCACAGGAAACAGTTGGGGGTGATATTTTGAATTAAGTACTGATCTCTTATCAAGAGAAAATAAATATTTTTCTTTTTTCGACCCTCTTACCCCCCAAATATTGTACTTCTGGTGTTTAGCAAGTTATTACAAATGTTTTCATGCACAATCTTTTTTGAACGTATTAACAATTTTGTAAGTGGAATAAAAACCAGAAAGGCTAAAATTTCCATACATTTAAAACAAAAAACAATTCATGGTATGAATTTCATGAGGTGGGTTTGGAGTTACTGGCAATGGACTAAAACCACACACATCTATCTTACCATATGCATATTCTAAACTTATTCACTTGTTTAAAGCTAACACTCAAAATGTAAACATAATTCAATTATTGCTGTGCAAATTAGTCAATATCAAGCCAATTCAGGATATGTTTGACTTTTGCTGTTGTTAAGACTCCCATCAGAGCACTAAGAAGACATTAGCTGGTTAATAAGAGTAACACTTGATGAACAAATTCAATTCAATTCAAAACAAGTCAAATGAACTCACAAATGCCCGATACTTATTTTTATTAATGTTAAAATTTGGCCTTTGGCTTGTTACCATCAATTTTTGAATGGATTTTTACAATAAGGTAAACAGCTGTCATCGCAGATGCAGACCAAGTGTCAAGACTGTCTCAATTATCTTTTGGACAAGCTGTGAACCTGAGATGTTACAAGGTGAGTGGAGAGGACTGGAAGGATCTGAAAGCTACATTACATCTGTAACATCTGAAAATGTAACAGACACTGAGGAAAGTAAAGTAGGATATATTAAATATTCCAAAACTCAGCTGGTAGTACTGCTATCACTACCACCAAAGGAGCTCTATTGTATTTTATTACAGGAGCAGTTCATCCAAACCTGGAAAGGATGAAGATACTGAGCAAGGATAAAAGTTAAGGTGGAAAGGATATAGGAGCTGATCTGCCTCAATAAATGTGGAATGTTCGATTGGCTTTTAAATAAGTTGGATAAACTTTAAAATCTCATTGTGAGTCACATAATGTGTTTTGCACTGTGCAGAACCGGCTTAATTGTCTAGTTTTAGGTCAGAAGGAGTGGAAAAAGCAGGAGCAGGATTGGTTATCAGTTGATCATTTGCAATAATAAAAAAGTATTATTATTATATTCTAGATTGTTTTATAGTACTGTGTTATTTTTACATTTATATGCTTGTATTTTATTGTATAGGATCGTCAAAAGTATTGAAATATTGTTATATATTGACATAACATTTTAAAATTATTTCAGTACTCATTTTTCATGGTATCAATTCTACAGCCTACATTACAAATGCACTTCTAGTTCACCATGGCTCAATTTGATGTCGTGTTTCCATCCACTCAAAAGTATTAACACTAGAATTACTAGAGTCTACAAAAAAACTTGTAGATCCGTCCCACTTTAAAACTGTTCTCACCTCTCCGCCAGAGTCTTTTGTCTTCTAAATGTTCCGATTAAGATGAGCAGCAAGCAGCCGGCTATTCCATCCCCCACCGTCGCAGAAAGTTCAATAAGTTTACCCAGCTCATGCCTTGTTTGATTATCTGGGAGTGACTGAACTGCTGGAGTTTTAGAGTGGAAATAAGAGAGATTGTTATTTGGAACACACGCATTTCATGTGTGTTCCGTTTCTACAGTAATCTGTGTAAATATATTGTTAAAACAGAAACTTTTTCATATTTTAGTAATACATGTTACAAAATGTAGGCATTAACTATAGAATGTGTAAAGCCTGAAGTCCAAAGATCAAATAAACACTTTTACAAAAGGTTCAAGAACGACACAACGCTTTCCATGGCTTAACGCTAAGATTTGCAGACTCAGAGCGCAGCATCCCAGCTGGGTCTCAGAGACCCAAGTTTGATTCCCTGCTGGGGAGAGAGTGTTTTTTTTTTTTTTTTTTAACCTCAAACGGATATAAAATTTATAAATTGGTATGCATTGTAAATCGTTAAGTTTAAAATGTCGATCGCGGTTATTTCTGTTGATTAATTCATGCTTTTTACTCAAGAGTCAGAACAGGAGCTTATTCAGCTTCTGATCTGACTCTAACAGCGCCAGTATAAATTCACACCCGATCTGACGCTGTTCGTTTTCAAATAATATTGCATTACTTCGACGATGTTTTCTGCACGGAACGGAAATCAGCAGTTCTTAGCATTGCACCACGCAAGCTGTCATATCAACCACCTACTGTAACCTGTTTTCTTCGGTTATAGTCTTGAATAAAAGGGCACTTGTTTTGTTATACTTGTACATCAACATATGTTTCTGTGTTTGAGCAACACGGGCATGCTCAAAAAATACATGTGTAACGCCACGAAAAGTGCACGCAGACACATCAGTTCGCAAGCATTGGTACGAGAATGCAGTCGCAAGTACACTGCAGAGCTATAGATAGATAAGACACTTTATTAATCCCAAGGGGAAATTCACGTACTCCAGCAGCAGCATACTGATACAAAAAATAATATTAAAGATTGATAACAATGCAGGAAAAAAACAGACAATTTCTTTGTAAATGTTAACGTTTACCCCCCACGGGTGGAATCGAAGAGTCGCATAGATTGGGGGAGGAACGATCTTCTCAGTCTGTCAGTGGAGCAGGACAGCGTCTTTATGTGAAAACAGCAGTGTCAGATGGGGAGTGTCTGATGATTGCATATAGCGCTGAAGTTACTGCTCTTTACTATGCTTTCCTCTGCATGTCCTGGAGTACAAAAGAAACAGCATACAGCAACATGTGGGGACTGGCAAGATCAGGGAAAAAAAACACGCGGTCACTGATTACAAACCGCAAGATGTTATGCGAATGAACATAAATAATGTTGCATCCGTGCCACAAACTTTTCCGAAGTGTACTATACAGGTCATAAAACGAATAATTCCAAATATCATATATAACTATGTCTCTGTTTTTTTTTTTTGGTTTTTTTTTGACATCATAGACCATAAGGTGCATACTAATTCAGCGTGAGTAGGAACACTTAATAAAACTGAATTAAAAGAAAATCAAGTGACGGCGAGATACGAAGAAGGCAGATTCGCCAGCGTTTGTGTGTCAGATCCTTGGATGGGGGGTTGGGGGTGATAGTATGTATCGTGATACACTGCAGAGCTATAGCGCGTCTTTATGTGAAAACAGCAGTGTCAGATGGGGGGGATTAGGGAAGGATCCTGAATGCAACTGAGAGAATGAAAAGTGAATAAAAAAAAAAAAAACAAAGCTAACCTTTACAAGTATCATAAATTACACCGGCTGTTACAGATTGAAATCAAATATATGTTTTTATTCTAAAATAGTAAGAATATGAGCAGTTCACTTCTCAAAATAGAGTTGTGCAGGATCGAACACGTAACCTTTTGATTCCCAGTCAGCAATTGATACTATTGCGCCATGGTGGCAGTCATAGTAAATGTGTGTCAATGTCGCACGCTAAGGCTCCTTTTTTTTCTGCAGTTATATTTTTGAATAAAAGCGCACTTGTTCTGTTATATTTTTACCTTTTGTGAAAGTGTTTCTTTAATATTTGGACTTCAGGCTTCATACATTATATAGTTTATGCCTACATTTTGTCATTTACTACTAGAATATGAAAAATGTTTGTTTTAAAAATGTGTTTACACAGATTACTGTAGAAACGGAACACACATGAAATGCGTGTGTTCCAAATAACGAGCTATTATTTCCACTCTAAAACTTCACTTCACTCCCAGATAATTAATCAAGGCATGAGCTGGGAGAAGTTCGTGCACGTTCTAAGTTGGTGGGGGGATGGAATAGCCGGGCTGCTTGCAGCTTGTCTTTATCTGCACATTTAGAAGACAAGAGACGCTGGCGGAAAGGTTCAAATGGATTTAAGAAGCGATTTAAGCTGGGACGGATCTACGAGTTTTTTCGTAGGCTCTAGTAATTCTAGTGTTAAGATGGCAATTTCAGGGCCTTAACCAGCACGCTGATAAAGTATGGATGGGGGGCTAATTTCTGTTTTGTTGTTTTGTCTTCTTTTGTTCCTTTTTTTTTTTAAAGCTTTGTGATTTTTTTTTAACCTAACTTGACTACAAATGTCATTGTTGTATAAACTCAACTCAACTGGATGCAATGTTATTTTCTTGAAATAAATTTAAACAATAAGAAAACAAAAAAACTGACAAACAGGACAGCCTGAGAGGCATCTGGAAATACTTTGGCTTTATTGCAAATGTGGAAATAAAATAACCAGATACATACAAGCCTGTATGCAAAAACTGCAAGCAAGTCAATACAAAAGAAAAGGTATCTTATTTCTAAATTATGGAAATTTAAGTTTACAAACTTACCTTATATATAAATGTCTACGCGTGGAAGTGTCTGTCTGTCTGGAAGTTAGAGGTGGAGTCGGGCTAACGGCTCCACCTCCAAAGATACATAAGAAAGGCGAGCACGTCAGCTAAACAAAACCTCTGAAGAAAAAGTTGCTCGCTTAGCCGCTAATACAGAAGTGAGGCGAGCACGTCAGCAAAACAGAATCTCTTTTACTTTTCCTCCCACCGCTAATACACAAGCAAGGTGAGCATGTCGGCAAAATGAAACCTCCGAAGAAAGACAGGGACTTAGCCGCTAATGCACAAACGATACAAGCACGTCAGCAAAACGAAACCTCCTAGGAGAAAGATGCCCAGAGTAGTTCTTTTCAATTACCTGACATCTCTACATTTTAATTTTTTTTCCTGATGATTTCAATAGTTTCTAGGAAAAAGCACGGGCTTACACAGCTAGTTAAGTATAAACATGTAAAATGTTGCAGATGAGTTAGGGATGTAACATATATTTTGTTTCTACAGGTAAAAATGTTTAATGTATCAAGATAGAGGTTTCCAGTCATTTTTATCTGCAGGTCACTTTTGTTCCGTACTGTTCTCCCTTGCTTCCTTGATTTTATCATGTGTGATTTTAAAATTTTATTTCATCACATTTACTTTATAATATAAGGTGCTGCAACTTTTCCATGGTTAACTGCATAGTGGCACTACTGCTTCTTCTGTTCATACACTTCCAGCTGTGGTTCAGAGTGAGCATTTAGTATGTCAGGTCTCATTTGCAGCCCAATAAAAGCACACTGTAGCCTCAGGGAAGAGCACGTTCACATGCTAATCTTTCTTGCAAAAAGTCTGGAAGTTACAAAGATATTGCAGTTTATTTACACAAAAAAGCAATGTGTAAGGTTTGCATTTATGCAAAACCTTTAAGTGTGTTAGTGGTGTGGCAAGGCAGGCAATGTTTGGACTTCAAACCGTTAGGCTGTGGATTCAAATCCTGCTACTGACACTGTGCAACTATATGAGCAAGTCACTTAACCTGCCTGTGCTCCAACTGGAAAACCAAAAGAAATGTAACCAATTGTATCATAAATGCTGTAAGTCACATTGGATAAAGGCATCAGCCAAATAAGTAAATGTAAATGTTACTTTTCTAAACAAATATTTATAAAAGACCTCATTAATTTCTTTTTACCTGAAAGTTTGTTTTAATATTTGTATGTATATAGTTTAGAAAAGATTGCTATATTTCTTCAGTTAACATTTAATGACATCTGTAACATTTTATTGTATTATCTCAGTAACAGCATTTGTTTTCATCAATGTAAAACAAACAAAAAAAATTAACTGTTGCAAATTCAAATAGTGCAGTCTTTTGTGAAATATATTTAATGAATGAAATTTCTACTATTTCTTTTCATCAATATGTACATTAAAACACATACAGAACTGCAATTTATTTAAATAATTTTATTAATGAGTTAACATTATACAGTGGTGCCTCATTTTTCATACTTAATTTGCTTCAGGCTGCCATTTGAACTCTGAATTGCTCAAAATCCAAATCAATTTTCCCCATTAGAAAAATGGAAAGTGAATTAATCAGTTCCCAGACCCTAAAAAATATCCATTTTGATAAACTTAAACAGCAAATATATATAATTAAGGCAAAAATAACACAAATGCCCTATTACATTAAAATATGAAAACAAATACATAAACACTAGATAATAAAATGAAAATCGCATTTACTGTACCTTAGTGAAAAGTGGTGATGACCCATGTGGCTATTGAAGAGGAAAAGAAAGGTTACTGTTTGGAAGGGGAGTCGCCCTCCATAAACACACCAAATAACTGTACTTTGCGATAAGTTCCTTTTTCACCACAATCGGCAATACTACAGCCTTCCTCTTAGCACCAGTTTATAGTTCATGCTCAGAACGCGTATGCGCATGCATCATGGCTGACGTGTTCCCAGCCTTCATTGGACGCGTCCTCAGAAATGAACGCAATGCGTGAGTGAGTTGCAATACCAGCCAAAAATTAGGGGGTGCAGTGTGATCAAGTTGAAACATGATGTCAGAGTCTCTGTTTACGATCTACATGTGACAGACAGCAAACCACTTTGCAAATCCTACAGGATCAATGTGCGTGCCTCAATGTCTGATGAACAGTTCGATGTGGTTAAGCAAAATGACAACTTACAAATGCATCTGTGGTGCATTTATATTCCCAGTCACATATTTCCCAACATAATGACACGGTGCATTTTAAAGGCCTCGCATACCATCTTTTGTGCCTTTTTATTATTTTTTTTTTTTTTTTTTTGCACCTTTACAACAGCATCAGAATGTACAGCAGTATACTTGACACACACAGAATAAAAACAGGGACAAGTGAAAAGGTGTATTTTGTGATTAAAGTGGAAATTTCAGCTTTAATCTTGTAGTTTATTTTATCCTTAAACTGTCATAAACGTCACCTTAAAACCAACCCAATTGTTAATAGCTATATGCTTCTGGGACTTCCTTCTGAACTGACAGCAGCGGCAAACAATTGCCAGCCCTCTGCACATTTACACTTGATATCACTTTCATGATGAAATGTGTTAAAGCATGTACAGTGCATCTGGAAAGTATTCACAGCGCATCACTTTTTCCACATTTTGTTATGTTACAGCCTTATTCCAAAATGGATTAAATTCATTTTTTTCCTCAGAATTCTACACACAACACCCCATAATGACAACGTGAAAAAAGTTTACAAAATTTTGCAAATTTATTAAAATTTAAAAAAACTGAGAAAGCACGTGTACATAAGTATTCATAGCCTTTGCCATGAAGCTCAAAATTGAGCTCAGGTGCACCCTGTTTCCCCTGATCATCCTTGAGATGTTTCTACAGCTTAATTGGAGTCCACCTGTGGTAAATTCAGTTGATTGGACATGATTTGGAAAGGCACACACCTGTCTATATAAGGTCCCACAGTTGACAGTTCATGTCAGAGCACAAACCAAGCGTGAAGTCAAAGGAATTGTCTGTAGACCTCCGAGACAGGATTGTCTCGAGGCACAAATCTGGGGAAGGTTACAGAAATGGATGTAACTGTATGTTACATTTTCGCAGATAAGTCGTTAACTTCACTTAAATAATGAATACTGTTAATAATTACACATGTGGGGGTGGCACAGTGACAGAGCAGTAGCGCTGATACCTCGCTGGGAGTTACATCCCTGGTGTTCCCTGCCTGCAATTTACAGGTTTTTCTGGTGGTTTTCCACAGTGTGCTCCAGTTTCCTTCCAAACACATGAAGGTTTGGGGATTTGGCAATACTAAAATGACGCCAGTGTATGTGTGTGCTTGTATTCACTTTCTGATGAGCTGATGCCCCGTCCAGGGATTGTTTCTGCCTTGCACCTGATCTTTGCTGGAATGGGCACATCCCTGGATTGTTGGATGTAATCATTAAATCCATCCTTTTCAGAGCTATTGTGGCAAGGTGTCCTCTGAATTTTATGGATGTTTCAGACAACTTGCAGCACAGGGAAGCTGAACGTTTTCACACCTTGATGATATCTCGCACTGCCACCTGGTGGAATTTTCCAGATTTACGTAAAGTACGCTTGCAAGTATAAACAATTCACCTATTGCAGTGCAGAAGCATCTGTAGAAGTTGCG
This sequence comes from Erpetoichthys calabaricus, assembly GCF_900747795.2. NCBI lineage: Eukaryota > Metazoa > Chordata > Cladistia > Polypteriformes > Polypteridae > Erpetoichthys > Erpetoichthys calabaricus. Next base: position 8,656,214 of record NC_041406.2, read on the forward strand.
TCAAGTATAAACCCAGCCTTAGGCTTTGTTGCTTCCACACTCTTCTTGGATGCCATGGTTAATAGACAGGGGTTATACAGTATATATAACCAACCAAAACAAAAATAAAGTGAAAAATCACTCAAAACACACAAGCGTAATGCAAGAGATGCTTTCAGTAACTTGGCGCACAACAGATGATGTTTACGCTCACTGCATAAGCTCCATCTGCTGCTGCATTTTTTTTATTGCAAGCGCAGTTAAAACACAGAAACATCATTTGAACTTGGGATCAAATTTCTCTTGAATTTAGTGTTCAGACTCTGTATGAGGCACCACTGTATACTGTATTAGGTATCAAAAATGGTATTAGATTTCAAAACCTTCTTAGTATCATATTGAAGTTTGAAATTTTGGTATCATGACAACACTAGTAATTGAACTTTGATTATCCTTGCAAAGTGAATTTGAGTTTATGATAAGGAGCTATGTAAATAAACATTATTAAGTCACACATCTATTACTCCTCTCCTTTAACCGTCACCTTATCGTGGTGGAGGGGTTTGCGTGTCCCAATGATCCTAGGAGCTCTGTTGTCCGGGGCTTTATGCCCCTGGTAGGGCCACCCAAGGCAAACTGGTCCTAGGTGAGGGATGAGACAAAGAGCAGTTAAACAAACCTCCTATGAAGAAAAACAATTTTGGACGGCGTTTTCCCTTGCCCGGACGCGGGTCACCGGGGCCCCACTCTGGAGCCAGGCCTGGAGGTGGGGCTCGATGGCGAGCGCCTGGTGGCCGGGCCTGCACCCATGGGGCTCGGCCGGGCACAGCCCGAAGAGGCAACGTGGGTCCCCCTTCCCATGGGCTCACCACCTATGGGAGGGGCCAAGGAGGTCGGGTGCAGTGTGAGTTGGGTGGTGGCCGAAGGCGGGGACCTTGGCGGTCCAATCCTCGGCTACAGAAACTGGCTCTTGGGACGTGGAATGTCACCTCTCTGAAGGGGAAGGAGCCTGAGCTAGTGCGCGAAGTTGAGAGGTTCCGGCTAGATATAGTCGGACTCACCTCGACGCACAGCTTGGACTCTGGAACCAATCTCCTTGAGAGGGGCTGGACTCTCTACCACTCTGGAGTTGCCCCCGGTGAGAGGCGCCGAGCAGGTGTGGGTATACTTATTGCCCCCCAACTTGGAGCCTGTACATTGGGGTTTACCCCGGTGGACGAGAGGGTAGCCTCCCTTCGCCTTCGGGTGGGGGGACGGGTCCTAACTGTTGTTTGTGCGTATGCACCGAACAGCAGTTCGGAGTACCCACCCTTTTTGGAGTCCCTGGAGGGGGTGCTAGAGGGCATACCTTCTGGGGACTCCCTCGTTCTGCTGGGAGACTTCAATGCTCACGTGGGCAATGACAGTGAGACCTGGAAGGGCGTGATTGGGAGGAATGGCCCCCCTGATCTGAACCCGAGCGGTGTTTTGTTATTGGACTTCTGTGCTCGTCACGGATTGTCCATAACGAACACCATGTTCAAGCATAGGGGTGTTCATATGTGCACTTGGCACCAGGACACCCTAGGCCTCAGTTCAATGATCGACTTTGTGGTCGTGTCGTCGGACTTGCGGCCACATGTCTTGGACACTCGGGTGAAGAGAGGGGCGGAGCTGTCAACTGATCACCACCTGGTGGTGAGTTGGCTTCGATGGTGGGGGAGGATGCCGGTCAGGCGTGGTAGGCCCAAACGTGTTGTGAGGGTCTGCTGGGAACGTCTGGCAGAGCCCCCTGTCAGAAGTAGCTTCAACTCCCACCTCCGGCAGAACTTCGACCACATCCCGAGGGAGGTGGGGGACATTGAGTCCGAATGGGCCATGTTCCGTGCCTCTATTGTTGAGGCAGCTGACCGGAGCTGTGGCCGTAAGGTGGTCGGTGCCTGTCGTGGCGGCAATCCCCGAACCCGCTGGTGGACACCGGCGGTGAAGGATGCCGTCAAGCTGAAGAAGGAGTCCTACAGGACCCTTTTGTCCTGTGGGACCCCGGAGGCAGCTGATAGGTACCGGCAGGCCAAGCGGAATGCGGCTTTGGTGGTTGCTGAGGCAAAAACTCGGGCGTGGGGAGGAGTTTGGGGAGGCCATGGAGAATGACTTTCGGATGGCTTCGAGGAGATTCTGGTCCACCATCCGGCGTCTCAGGAAGGGGAAGCAGTGCAGTGTCAACACTGTATATGGTGGGGATGGTGCACTGCTGACCTCGACTCGGGACGTTGTGGGTCGGTGGGGGGAATACTTTGAAGACCTCCTCAATCCCATTAACATGCCTTCCAATGAGGAAGCAGAGCCTGGGGACTCAGAGGTGGGCTCCCCCATCTCTGGGACTGAGGTCACCGAGGTGGTCAAAAAACTCCTTGGTGGCAGGGCCCCGGGGGTGGATGAGATACGCCCGGAGTTCCTCAAGGCTCTGGATGTTGTAGGACTGTCTTGGCTGACACGCCTCTGCAACATCGCATGGACATCAGGGACAGTGCCTCTGGATTGGCAGACCGGGGTGGTGGTCCCCCTCTTTAAGAAGGGGGATCGGAGGGTGTGTTCCAACTACAGAGGGATCACACTCCTCAGCCTCCCTGGAAAAGTCTATTCAGGGGTCCTGGAGAGGAGGGTCCGTCGGATAGTCGAGCCTCGGATTCAGGAGGAACAGTGTGGTTTTCGTCCTGGTCGCGGAACAGTGGACCAGCTCTATACCCTTAGCAGGGTCCTGGAGGGTGCATGGGAGTTTGCCCAACCAGTCTACATGTGTTTTGTGGACTTAGAAAAGGCATTCGACCGTGTCCCTCGGGGAATCCTGTGGGGGGTACTCCGAGAGTATGGGGTACCGGCCCCCCCTGATAAGGGCTGTTCAGTCCCTGTACGATCGGTGCCAGAGCTTGGTCCGCATTGCCGGCAGTAAGTCGAACCCGTTTCCAGTGAGAGTTGGACTCCGCCAGGGCTGCCCTTTGTCACCGATTCTGTTCATAACTTTTATGGACAGAATTTCTAGGCGCAGCCAGGGTGTTGAGGGGGTCCGGTTTGGTGGGCTCAGGATTGGGTCACTGCTTTTTGCAGATGATGTTGTCCTGTTTGCTTCATCAGGCCGTGATCTTCAGCTCTCTCTGGATCGGTTCGCAGCAGAGTGCGAAGCGGCTGGGATGAGAATCAGCACCTCCAAATCCGAGACCATGGTCCTCAGCCGGAAAAGGGTGGAGTGCCCTCTCAGGGTTGGTAGCGAGATCCTGCCCCAAGTGGAGGAGTTCAAGTATCTCGGGGTCTTGTTCACGAGTGAGGGAAGAATGGAGCGTGAGATCGACAGGTGGATCGGTCCGGCATCCGCAGTAATGCGGGCGTTGCATCGGTCTGTCGTGGTGAAAAAGGAGCTGAGCCGCAAGGCAAAGCTCTCAATTTACCAGTCGATCTATGTTCCTACCCTCACCTATGGTCATGAGCTATGGGTAGTGACCGAAAGAACGAGATCGCGAATACAAGCGGCTGAAACGAGTTTCCTCCGCAGGGTGTCTGGGCTTTCCCTTAAAGATAGGGTGAGAAGCTCAGTCATCCGGGAGGGGCTCAGAGTAGAGCCGCTGCTCCTCCGCATCGAGAGGAGTCAGATGAGGTGGCTCGGGCATCTGATCAGGATGCCTCCTGGACGCCTCCCTGGTGAGGTGTTCCAGGCACATCCAACCGGGAGGAGGCCCCGGGGAAGACCCAGGACACGCTGGAGGGACTATGTCTCTCGACTGGCCTGGGAACGCCTTGGGATTCTCCCGGAAGAGCTAGAAGAAGTGGCCGGGGAGAGGGAAGTCTGGGCATCTCTGCTCAAGCTGCTGCCCCCGCGACCCGACCTCGGATAAGCGGGAGACAATGGATGGATGGATGGACATCTATTACTCGTGTTATAAACGTCACCTTGATTTCAAAAACACCACAAATGCCACAAAGGCTGATTCAGCAATAGCAATTAAATATTGTGTTTTATCAGCCCCGCAAACCGTGCATCCCCGGAGTTGTGCATTTTCGTTAATGTTTTACAAGTTGATCTGAATTGGATAAGTGGGTTATAAAATGGATAAGTGGTTGGATACACAACTCTAGCTGTACTCTTTAAAATCAGACATGAACACAAAGCCTCAATTTATTGATGAGAAGTATGGTGTTACATTAAAAGCCGTTTAATCTGGCCATCATTTCAACCCAGCCATTCAAATATGCAACACTAAAAGTTAAAACTACTGCTTCATTGGCAGCTGATTGGTCACAAAGCAAGGACAAATCAGGACTTTCCAGAAACACATAAAAGTTTTCATTATGAAATTTGTTTTGCCTTGAAAATGCAGCAAGATTTCATGCTTCTACAAGTGTCATTGTAACTGATCCTCTCTTGCTCTCTGCTGGCTTATTTTTTTTTGTTCCCTTACTTAATACAGCTAGTCCCCGAGTTACGGACATCCGACTTACAAACGGGGCCGCAGCTGCTCCTTCATCTGCTCAGTAACTGCCGCTCCATCATCTCCAGCCTGGGGACGCTGCAAGCGGTGGCTGGACAGAGGCGGTTTCGCTGCTCGCGCAGTGTAGTGTCCCTCGTGCGGTTCCAGTTGATTCATTCTCAGTGGGCGGCTGGGTGCACAGCAAGTGCTTGTGTGCAGGACGGAGGCTTAATGGGGCGTAAGGGAGGGGGGGTCGCTGCACACCCACCACACCGCTGCAGCTTTTGCTCCTAACTGGACGGAGGCTGGATGGGACAGAGGGGGGTGTTTCACTGCCCGCCCACCACACAGCCTTGTAGTGTACCTGGAACGGCTGCCACCGTTCATTCTCGGTGAGCAGCTGGTGATGCTGCAAGCAGCGACCCGGTTGTAGATGAACGGAGGCCATTGAGGATGAATGGGGCGGCGGGGGGCAGCATTGTAGTGTGCCTCGGGTGGCTGCCTGTTGAATGGGGGGGGGGGCATTCACTACCCGCATTTGGCTGCACCTGGTTCGGTCTCGGTGGGCTGAAGCTGCAGGCAGCAACTGTATGCAAGTGGAGGTGACTCTGTGGTGGGCGGGTGGTGAACCACCCCTCGCTGCCCCCATTCATTCTCAATAGCAAGCCTGCTTATACTGTTACGTACATAGCAGGAAGTTGTCTCTCGTCAGTACACCAGACATGCGGACGAGAGGGGCCTTCCTGCTGTGATAGCGTGTACAGTGCTGCGCAGAAGAGCTCATCTTAACCTTTTGTCTTCACCCTTCAACAATGTCTCTGAAACACAAATCTGATGCAAGTGCTGGTGACACAGTAAAGAAGAGAAAAACCATCACCATGGAAAATAAAGTAGAAATAATAAAAAGGTCAGAGAGAGGTGAAACTCCATTATTCATTGGCAGTGCACTTGGTTACAGTGGGTCAACAACAGCATTTATTAAAATAATGTACATGTTCCGACTTGCATAAAAATTCAACTTAAGAACAAACCTACAGTCCCTATCTCATATGTAACCTGGGGACTGCCTGTACCTCGTTACTCTTTTTTCATATAATTTCCCCAGTGTCTAAGTGGTGTTACATGTAGGCTAGGAAGTAAAACTATCCACCGATTTTCTAAACCTGCTTATCAAAGGCAGGGTCACAGGGAATCTGGAGCCTTTCCCAGAAAGCAAAAGCCAAAAGGTAGGAACAACTTCTGGACAGGGCTCCAGCTCATCACAGGGTGAACACAAACACTAGGGCCAATGTAGCATCACCAATCCACAAAAGCTAAATTTACAGATGTAACCCCCATTTCTAGTTAAACCTACAAATACTCTATCTATAGAAATAATTAAATAAGTAAAAATAAACACAACAGTTTTTTTATACACATACACACAGTATAACACAAGTGTTAATGTATATACTTATATTACCTGCCAAGAATTGGTGCAGTTTATAATGCTTCTGACACAGTATGCCAAATCAAGGTGCCCAAAATAGAGGACGATTCAAAAAAGATTAAACAATACCCCAGAATGCAAAGCAAAAACAGAATTTTAGAATTTTCTGCAAATTTAATTAAAAAAAAACCAAAAAAAAAAAAAAAACATCAATATCACACTGGTACAAGTTCTCAAACGACTGTTGAAATGTGGCTCAGATGCATTCCATTCTACTTATGATTATGATATTTGTACACCTTATTTGGAGAACATCTGTTGTAAATTCAATTGATAGCACACGATTAGGAAAGGAATACACTGGTCTATAGAAGGTCCTACAGTTGACAATGTCTATCAAAGCAAAAAAACAAGTTATGAGGTTGAAAGGAATAGCCCGCAGAGCTTAGATACATTATCAAGACCACAGTGGTTTCCATGGGCTTTATGGTAGAATGGCTAGGCAACAAGTGAAAGCCCACTTGGGAGTTTGCAAAAATAAATAAATAAGCACATCTAAAGGACTCAATGAAAAGCAAGACTCGCTGGTTTGATGAAATTAAGCTTGAACTGCTCGGCCTCACCGCTCATCACCTGCACAATACCATTTCAACGGTGAAGCATGGTGGTGGCAGCATCATGCTATAGGGCAGCAATTAGGAGATTAGTCAGGTTGAGGGACAGCTGAACAGAGCCAAGTACACACATATTTTTAATAAAAATCTGCTCCACAGAGCTCTGGACCTCAGACTGGTCCGAAGGTTAATATCTGAACGGAACAATGATATTAAGCACAAAGCAAAGACAAAACAGGAGAAGCTTAGGGACACACTTATAAATGTTCTTGCGCCCCCAGCCAAAGTAATTAAAAATCAAGGAAAAATCATGTTTCGTAAGCGTCAGTAACACAAGCACGTAGCTACTTGCAAGCCGTCCGGCATCTGAAACTGACATCCTTGTATTACTGCAGTTTTTTAAAAATTTCACAATTCATACAAGGAAAATTTAAAAACAAAAACTGCATTTGAGGTTTATTTAGAGATATCACATATCTGAAGTGCAACTGGTAGAGAATTAAATGCACTACAGGCAAACTGTATATGTGGGTCTAAAGCACCAAGGAAGTAATGTGGAAAACTCAGGGCAGCATCAATTATGTTCCATACAGTATATACTGTATGTTATGTTTAAAATGAAAAAATTCTCATAAAATTGAAGATCAGTTCTTCTACATTGGGAAATGGCATTGTGTGAATAGGAAAATCAATCTATCATTTTTTTTTTTGTATTTTTTTATTTTGTTATTTCTATAAATACATAGAGTACACTTCATCAATGTTGCCTTCAACATGTAAAGTTTGCCTGCAGCCAAAAGTGGACTATGCATCCAACAGCACCGGTCAGTCTTCTAGCAAATGACAGTGTGATGACCACAGTAGCACGAAGCTGAGTGGCAAGATCTGAAACTTTTAATTTTATTTCATATACCAAAAGGGGTGTATAAAATATATTCATATATTCTAATGTCAAATTAGAATGTGACAGTTCCAGTGGAAGTAACTTTTGTATTCAGAAATAGTTAGGAAATGGTTAAATGGGGATTATTTTTTTACCAGTAACTGGCATCCTTGTTTCTCTGGCAAAAAGCAATTGCCTTGAAGTTTTTCCATTACTACATACCTTTCCCAGCATTTTTTTGGGGGGCCAAATGACCTTAGAGACCAGTACTTGTTTCGGTACTAGTAAAATGTCGAAAGAATTAATTAGTATGAGTACCTAGGGGGTGGTATTGGGCCAATACAAGTACAAATGAGTAGTATTGGTGCTTTCTTGTTCTTTACATAATCAAAAAAGGTGGACTGAAGTGATTTTCTTATTGGGAATGACATATTTACACATTTTTACAAGTTTTGATAAATAAAAATGAAGATTAATGAACAACAATGTACTGCAGAAGTGAATATTATTGCTCAACTTATAATTTAAAAAAACTGCAAAAGTATAGTATCATAGCCCAGTTATAATAAAAATACTGCATTGTAGGGTTCTGGCAATCCACAATTTTCATCATTATATGAGACCCAAAGAAATACAACTCTGACTTGCTTACATTACCTGCTTTTAGTTAAATAATGTAAAAAATATATCCAACTGATGCATCATTATCTGATGTCAACTCAGCAGTTGCTGGCTAGGACTACCGTTTGCACAAGGATATGCATTCTTATTAACTTTGGTTTAACAAGAAAAATATATCAACCAAGGTAAGGATTATACAGTTTTGTAATAGTACTTACTAACAAGCTGTGAGATGTATGACCTTAACTGCATGACCATACAAATCATCTAATTCATTTTTTTAAATGCTCGAATGGGTGCTACTGGGGAACTATGATCACAGCTGCACTGATGCTTTATTAGCATTGGCTTCACCCAAGCTTATCATCATTATTAAAATTATAAATAAAATCAAGTAATCATTTTGTTAATTAAAAACAGAACTAAAAATGAAGTGGATTATTCTTAAAAAGACTTGCATCATTGAGAGTAAATGTAATAACATTAGCATTATAGTTAGTAAAAGAAGGGATAACTGCTGGTCTTGGTCAGCCTATTTCTGAACTGCACACACATATAACTCTGGTCTAAATAAATTAAACATACATTTATTATGCATTTCTAAATCAAAAGCAAATCTACATTTAAACAACGCCATTAAGCGTGAACCATAATGAAAAGTTTTATCAAATACAATAATTCACTTGGGGAAATGGTCCTACCTGCTCGTTGTACAGTAATCTGGTTTTTCAGAAATCTGTCAACAACATTCATACACACCTGAAAATTTAATACAGGAACACCTATTTAATTACAGAAGCCAGAAAAACACAGTTATGCTTATTATTTTCTATTTTAATATGATTTAATATTAAATCATTTAGTTTCTGGACAGGCCTCAGATTTCATGCAAAATGGCATCCTTTAGTATAAAATTATTATTAAATATTAATATGTATGTATATTTACATTCATGGTCAGAACTATACTCCATTGTAACTTTCCTTTTAAAAAGTCATTCTGCTCTATCTATAAACTTACATTGTAAAAACAACAGAATATTAAGTATTTTCCATTAACATATTTGGTTAATACATTGGATAAAACATTGGAATAATTCATTGTGACAAAATGCAAACCGCTTCAAAAAATTTAGGCAACTTAAGCTTTGAGTCATTCATTTTAAATATTAAAACTGATTCCAACACAATTGTAGTGCTAGTCTACAGACCACCCAGGGCCATATTCATTGTTCACGGCTGAATTTGGCAACCTTTTATTTGATTTGGCTATAAATTATGATCATGCAGTGTTGATGGGGGATTTTTATGTACACGCTGATGTGAAAACTTGACAATTTTAGGAAACGTTGTACTCATTTGTTAAATTCAGTAGAATTTTGACAGATTGTCAAAGGTCCGACTCATAATCATAACCACACAATTAATTATAACCTACAAAGCTGAAATTTAAAATTTGAATATTACTCCATTAAATGAAATTATTTCTGATCACTACTTAATTATGTTTGATTTGGTTTGCCCTTACCAGTAGACTCACAGATTAAAACAAAGACAGTGCGGCATCTAGGTTGTAATTCGGCTTCAAAATTTATAGATACTTTGAGTAAGTCGAGTGTAATTTTGGAAAACCATTTAGATCAGTTAACTTTATAAAAAATTATAATGTGACCTTGAGAGATGTTCTGGACGCAGTGGCTAAAACAAAAGTGATTAAAGCACATTGAAACTCTCCCTGGTTTAATGAGAACACTCGAGCTTAAATTAAATTAGAGTGTCGAAAACTGGAGCGCAGATGGAGAACAACAAAGCTACAGGTCTGTAAAATTGCATGGACAGAGAATGTTAAAAAATATAAAAAGCCTCTCTTTATTATTTTAGGATAGTATTCTGAGCAAGCTTTAGATAGCAATAACAATAATCCTCGGGTACTGCTTAGAACAGTGGCTAACAAATGGGAATTCAGATCTACAGTGCAAAATACCAACTGACACTAGCAGTACAGACTATACTAACTTCTTTAATGAGAAAATTAAAAATATACAAGATCCCACATGTCAGCATCAAAGTGCAAACCGCATACTAGCTTGGCAGACCCTGTCTCACATTGAATTCAACATTTTAGAAATTTTAATCCCGTAACAGTGCAGGAAGTTTTGACTTTAATTTCTAAAATGAAACCTACTACTTGTTGCCTAGATCCAGTGCCAATAAAACTAGTAAAAAGCACAATGGTTGTTCTTGCAGCTCCTATTCTTAACATTATTAATAGTTAATTATTGCATGGCCTAGTACCTGGAGCACTAAAAGTGTCAGTCATCAAACCATTACTTAAAAAGTCAGACCTAGACCCAGACATAATTAATAACTACAGACCCGTTTCAAATATACCCTCTCTCTCTAAATCAGCTACAGTCACACCTTATGCATCACAATTTATTTGAGAAATTCCAGTCTGGCTTCCACACTGGTCATAGTACAGAAACGGCACTAATGCGTGTTGTAAACAACATTCTGATATCCTCTGATGAAGAAAACTACTGTAATTACAGTATGTTGTTAGACTTAAGTGCAGCATTTGACACCGTTGACCATTCTGTTTTACTGCGAAGGCTAGAAAATGATGTTGGGCTTACAGGCACTGTACTTGCCTGGTTTAGTTCTTATTTATCAAATCTATTCCAGCATGTACAGAAATGTGCTGGCAGTACTCCAACATCATACACAGACGTTCAATATGCTGTCCTGCAAGGCTCAGTACTGGGACCTTTACTCTTTTCACTTTACATGCTTCCACTGGGATCTATCATTAGCAAACAATGTTAATTTTCACTCATACACAGGTGACACCCAGTTATACCTTTCTTTTAGACCAAATGAAATTTCTCCAATGTTGTCTTTAACCTTTTAACCGCCAACTCCCTAAATATTCCCCATGCCAGGAGAAATCTGAACAATTTTCGTTTTTTTACTTTACATTTATTCAAGCAGTATTTAACTGCTGAAATGTTTCAAATAAATGGTCAATCAAAGGACGTAGCTTGAACAAGCGGTCACGGTTTGGATCTTTCATATCTGGCTCAGGTAACGGGCAGCAGTCCAGTTGAGATGCTGGGGATACACCCACTCATCGCCATCATCCGATGCGTCGTCATTCACAGTATCATGCAGCGCACGTTGCTGATCATCATTGTCGCTAAAATCTTCTTCAGAACTGCTACAATCATGATCAGAATTATTGTCCAAAATCGCCTGCAAAACCTCACTTGAAGTCAGTTTATGTTTCGCCATATTCACAGCTTTCACTTTCGAATCACATCACGTGATCGGCCAATACAAGCGCAGAGTTGTCGAAATACAACGTAGTAATAATACCCACGCCAAACTGTCAGTTATACTACGCGCCAGACATTCACATAACCACAGGCAAATGTGCCGGATAATTCCGGCAGTAAGGCGTCAGCAATAAAGCTACGATGCCGGATATATCCGGCAGAGGGCGGTTAAGGGGTTAATTAGTTGTGTTAGTGAATTAAAGGAGTGGATGAGAACTACTTTTCTTTAAATACAGATAAAACACATGTTAATTATTGGAGGGAATGACGTTGATCACAACAATATTTTGTCATCATTTAACTCCGCTGGAATCACCATTAATTTTACTGAATCAGCCCACAATCTAGGAGTTATCTTTGACTCTAGGCATGTCATTTAAAGCGCACATTACAAAGTTATACAAATCATGTTTCTTCCATCTTAAAAATGTTGGGAAATTAAGGAGGTTTTCTAAATAAGCAGGACTCTGAGAAATTAATTCCTGCATTTATTTCTAGTAGGATTGACTACTGCAATGCGGTGTTCACTGGATGCTCAAACTGTTATTTATACAACTTCCAGTTAATCCAAAATGCTGCTGCAAGAATTATTACAAGAACAAGACAATACAAACACAGAACTTCTATTCTTAAATCCTTACACTGCCTCCAGGTTAAGTTTAGGGCAGATTTCAAAATCCTCCTTTAAATATACTGTGTATATTTTTATATATATATATATATATACATACAGTAATACCTCCTCCATCGCGGGGGTTGCGTTCCAGAGCCACCCGCGAAATAAGAAAATCCGCGAAGTAGAAACCATATGTTTATATGGTTATTTTTATATTATCATGCTTGGGTGACAGATTTGCGCAGAAACACAGGAGGTTGTAGAGAGACAGGAACGTTATTCAAACACTGCAAACAAACATTTGTCTCTTTTTCAAAAGTTTAAACTGTGCTCCATGACAAGACAGAGATGACAGTTCCGTCTCACAATTAAAAGAATGCAAACATATCTTCCTCTTCAAAAGAAACAGAGAGGAAAGCAAACAAATCAATAGGGCTGTTTGGTTTTTAAGTATGCAAAGCACCGCCGGTACAAAGCTGTTGAAGGCGGCAGCTCACACCCCCTCCGTCAGGAGCAGACAAAGAGAGAGAGCCAGAGAAAAACAAAGTCAAAAATCAATACGTGCCCTTTGAGCTTTTAAGTATGCGAAGCACCGTGTAGCATGTCCTTCAGGAAGCAGCTGCACACAGAAAGTAGCAACGTCCTTATCGTCTAGGTGTGCGAACAGCTCCCCTGCTCACACCCCCCTACGTCAGTGCGCGCGAGAGAGAAAGTAAGTTGGGTAGCTTCTCAGCCATCTGCCAATAGCGTCCCTTGTATGAAATCAACTGGGCAAACCAACTGAGGAAGCATGTACCAGAAATTAAAAGATCCATTGTCCGCAGAAACCCGCGAAGCAGCGAAAAATCCGCGATATATATTTAAATATGCTTACATATAAAATCCGCGATGGAGTGAAGCCGCGAAAGGCGAAGCGCGATATAGCGAGGGATCACTGTATATACATACACATATACACACACACACACACACACACACACACACACACACACACACACATACATATACACACACAAATTGAGTGGAACACGCTGCAGTCTGTCTTAGGCAAACGTATGGTAGCTCGCTGGGTGAACGTACAACATGCAATTACCAGAAACATGGCATTATCTGCATGGGTTGAATGAAAGTGAGGTGCATGCAAGCACTGAAAATTTTTTGACGTAAATGTATGCACCATCTCAGCAAGTGCAAGTCACGTGTATAAGCTTCTAGATTTTTCATAGAATACACACCAACTCCTGTGGCTGTGGCTGAGCAGAGTGACTGCTCCACACACACACGTCTTTCATAGTGAGAACTGAGGTGCATGCATGTCTGACACATTCTCTGAACCTGCAATAATTTTAAATAAATCTGTTTATTGTTAACAGTATAGAAACTGATTATTCAGTTCTTAACACCACAAAAAAGGGGAGAAAAAACAAAAAAATATCCAAATTTTCAATTAAAAAGGTTGTAGGCAAACAGCAATGACTTATTTCTTATTTAAAGGTACATGACACTCTTTACTAATCTTTACCTTTTCATCATCTTCGAGAAGGAAATGTGAAAACCGACAATCAACTCTTTCACATCCACTGTTATTGAAGAAATAAAATCTGCAATATCTTGATTTATAGGCATGCTCAATACTTTCTTTTGCCTTGAAGAATGAAACAATTATATAATAGATCATAAAGCAGAAACAAAAATTTACTTAAGTTAAACACATTTAACAGGTGTCTACTTACTATGGGATTGCACGTGTTGATTTGTGAGGAAAAATTTGGCGCCATGCAGAATTTGAAATCTGTAACTGAAAGACAATGGTTATGTTAAAAACTATTAAGAAATAATGCCTTTCCTTAAACAAAAGTAATTTCATCTATCAAAAAGCTCTTCTTTTCCTGAAAAGGATACAGATTAAATAAATAGCAACAATAATAAAAGTTCAGTTATTTATGGAATTGCCCATAACAATATCCATGTTATAAGCCAAGTATATGATATCTAAACAAACCCTATTTACAGAGGTAGTAGGGCAAATTCTTCAGGTACACAGGAAAAAAAACAAATGTGTGAATTAAAGTGTTCACTTTGAGAAACCAGGTATGACAATACATTTTCAATAATTTCAACAATAATTTTAATTTTGTGGTCATTCTACATGAATTACATAACTTTCACCTTCAAACAGCACTGGAGACCCTCCATGCAGCAATGTCACAAGTTAAGAACCTTATCCTAGATGGAAAACCAACTACTAAGAAGGCAGCAAAAACAACTGGAAAAAAAGACCTGCACAGTTCCTGCAGCTTTAAGAATCCAGTTAGGTTATGTCCTGTTATTTAAAACTGAATTTTCAAATTAACTATTACAGGCATTGTACCACATGCAAACAGCGGCTTATGATGATAGATGCACCATAGCAATTACAGGCTGGAGTATTTTCCTTGCCCAAAAAGTAAATTCTGAAGGATCCATTTAGGGCAGGGGTAGGCAATGTCGGTCCTGGTGAGCCGCAGTATGTGCAGGTTTTTGTTCCAACCCAGTTCCTTAACGAGAACTCAATTATTGCTGATGAAGCACATATTGCTTAAGTAACATTTTGATGCTTCATTTTAGTGGTCTCGCTTGTTAAGGTTCTCCAACCTTAATTGCTTATTTCAATCTTAAACTGCTGCATTCTGTGTTTTAATTGCTCCTTATTAGCAATAAGATGTAAAAGACAAAGCAGCCAGCAGTTCTCCAGCTAGCTTTTTTCCAATTACATCTGTGTGTGTTCATCATGCACTGTTTGATTTAATAAAACACTTAATAGAAAAATGTGACAGACTGAAAATGATCTGTTTTAGGCTTCAAATCATTTGGATGATATCCTTGGAAAGGAAAAAAATCTACGATATAAGAGCCTTACATTGCACAGACTAACAAGCCATAAAATTAAATAAGGTCTGAGATTGGCAATGATTGGTTTCTAATTAAGCAATTGGGTTGGAATGAAAACCTGTAGCCACTGCGGCTCACCAGGACCGACACTGCCTACCCCTGATTTAGGGTATGCGCTTAATTCATGTTTCTTTTAAAGAGGAAAATGAAAATGTGGCCGGGACTAGGAGGAAAGTATTGTGTCAACAGGACTGAAAAAACAGTACTGCGCAGACCTCCAGAAAAAGAAAAAAAAAATTCTATTTTGACAGGCGAAGGAAAAAAATCTCCTTAATCTTGAGAACCAAACCCAGTTCTTTCAAAGGCATGAATTATGCTGATTCAGCACAGAAGCACAGTTTCATGCAAAGGATGAAAAGAATCTAGAAGAAACTACTAAATCATGAAGTTGGCGAGGTAATAATTTGACAACTTTTCAAAAGGATCTAGACTAGATTTTGATGCAACTTACCTACTGTCAGGAATACATTATTAATTTATTAAAAATATACTCATCTTAAAAATGATATATCTGTTACTTGCATGCATTGTTTTCAGGGATGGCAAAAAAAAAAATCAATGTCACGTGTTCATTTAAACGGAGATCAAGAAAATTAGAGATACAATGGGGTTTAAAGAGGACCCAAATTAAACAGCATCAAAGCATGCATTAAAAAGGAAAAAAAATCAAAACTTGTGTTGCATAATCCAAATATTACAAGAACATTAATTTTTACTAAAATATTGTTAAATAAATCATGTCCAAAAAACCCTCCTATGCATGATGGTAAAGCATGCTCAAATTATACCGGGGTCTTCAATTCAAAAGCTCAGTCATCTAGAGTGAGCATCATTACTGTGCATGAAAGGATTTTTCAGAAATGGTGTATCTGAGCATGACTGGATTAAGGGACTTGAGCAATTTGAGATTTTTTTCCATAGACTTTTTTTTTTGATATTATTGGGCCACTCCTGAAGCCCACATATGATTTTTAAAATCCATCTCAGCCTTTGGTATTACAAAATAAACAAACAAACAAAACAACAAACAAAAAGAAGGGCTTTTTGTGAAATACTAATTTTCAGTTTTTATTGATAATATTTTGTTTTTGTTTTCGGATGTCATCTGTCACCTTTTGGTCATGAAGATGTTTACTCTGTACGTACCATTAATCTGAAACCCTGACAATGTGTTGGACAGATCCATGGATGATGAATTCTGGTTTATTCTTTGTTGCCTCCTGTCAAACTTTGAAGTTTCCGGAGCCGATATCCATACACTGCTGGAGGATGGGAGAAAGTCAGTAACAAAATTAATTTGCTAGAAATGAGGAATTTGTTCCACGCTTTTCCATCATCTTACATGCCAGTAAACTAACTAAACAATTTAATTAAAAAATAACATTCTATAAATGATCAAATAGGATTTATAATCATCATCGCCACCAAAACTTATTTAAATGCCTTTTTTTTTTTTTTTTTTTTAAGTTTGCCAAAGTTAGCCAATTTTCTCTCAAACTGGGTAAAACCTAATGAATTCCACTACTACAGTACTGTTATTGGATGGCTATTTTTGACATAGAAAGTTACATTAACAAGCAGCTCAGTACAATGTGATTTTTTGAAAGAAGCCAGCCAGCTACAGCAGTTCAGGCATCTGGTTAGGATCCATCCTTAACATATCTCTGTGGAGGTGTTTTGGGCATTTCCAAAAATGAGACCTTGAGGACACAGTCAACAGATTATATCTCTCAGCTGGCATGGAAATATTGTGGTATACCTTGGAGGACTGGGAGGTGGCGGCGGAGAAAATGGACATCTCTGCTCCTGTGACCCAGAACCTGATAACTAGCAGAACATGGGTGGATGATTTATTTAATTCACCTGTCCAGCCATTTTTCCTCCAGGCCATTTTTTACCAATCAAAATTAATATAATCTGCAGCATGCTCAGAGCTATGATTCCCAAGAGATAAGACTCGCTGGCTGGAGTTGGCTTTCGTAGGAAAGTCTAATTTGACTTTTAAGATTTAAGTCTTACCTGCTAAGACAGTTGGGCCAAGTACCTCTTTTGAATGTTAGATAATTCTCTCCACAGTTTGATGAATAGGGGCCGGGGCTTGAATTTTAGGATGGGACTGAATCACACCAATTCCTTATGTCCAAAAAAAAAAAGGAACAAAATTCCCAAATTCCCAATGCTTGTTCAAGGAAAACAAAGATTTTGCTATTGCCATTATTATCCCAGTATGGAATTGGTTGATAAACATTTTACGACTAATGCAGAACTTAAGAAGGTGATCAATCAGTTGCGACCTAAAATCTATTTCATTTGTAGTGTTCAGTATCTGAAAGAGGGAGTTAGAAATGATTCCAAAATTAAATGTGCATTCGACTGCTGAATCTAATGGTTAGGGCTTTAAGCTGTCCATCCAACTATTCATTCATTTTTTAAGTGGCCTGTCCAATTATGGGGAACGGGGATTAGGTGCCTATCCTGGCTGCAATGCAGTAAAAGGAAGTTTAAGGGTCAATTCCAAAATAAGATTTATTTAGCATTTTAAAACTTGCTAACTGGAAAAAAAGCATATATACACATACACACATATATACATACATACACAGTGGAACCTCAGTTCACGACCATAATTCGTTCCAAACCTATGGTCGTAAACCGATTTGGTCGTGAACCGAAGCAATTTCCCCCATAGGATTGTACGTAAATACAATTAATCCGTTCCAGACCGTACGAACTGTATGTAAATATATTTTTTTAAAGATTTTTAAGCACAAATATAGTTAATTACAACATAGAATGCACAGTGTAATAGTAAACTAATGTAAAAACATTGAATAACACTGACAAAACACCCAGGCTCCCTGCTCAGCTGCAAGCGCAGGCTCGCTCTTTCTCAGCAGCACACCAGCCCTCTCTCTCCCTCTCAGCAGCACGCCAGCCCCCTCTCTCTCTCTCAGCAGCACGCCAGCCCCCTCTCTCTCTCTCAGCAGCACGCCAGCCCCCCCCTCTCTCTCAGCAGCACGCCAGCCCCCCCCTCTCTCTCTCAGCAGCACGCCAGCCCCCCGTCTCTCTCAACAGCACGCCAGCCCCCCCCCCTCTCTCTCAACAGCACGCCAGCCCCCTCTCGCTCTGCAACATTGCAGCAGTTCACGCTATAGCCTTACAATCCAATCGCTGTATAAACACTTTTTTTTTTTTTTAAATGAGTTTTAAGCACAGGGAAAAAAATGAACATTTGAAAAAAGAGAAAAGTAACATTGCAACACTTTCTTCTCACCACTCTTCACTTACTTAGAAGCCATGGTTAAATGCAAAAGGACAGAAAATACCGTACAGCACAAAGAGTTAACAGGTAAAGCATGCAAGTCTGACTGAGAACAACGAACAGGGAGAGGCTGAACACGTGCTTAAATACAGTAATCGGCGCGTACGAACAGGAAGGGAAACTGGCTTGTTCGTATACCGAGTGTGTGGTCATGAACCGAGGCAAAAGTTTGGCAAACTTTTTGGTCGTAAACCGAGTTGAACATGTACCGAGATGTTCGTGAACCGAGGTTCCACTGTATATACATATACATATACACATAAATATATACACATACATATATACATTGTATATATACGTACATATATACACACATATACATACAGTGCATCCGGGAAGTATTCACAGCGCATCACTTTTTCCACATTTTGTTACGTTACAGCCTTATTCCACAATGGATTAAATTCATTTTTTTCCTCAGAATTCTACACACAACGCCCCATAATGACAATGTGAAAAAAGTTTACTCAAGATTTTTGCAAATTTATTAAAAATAAAAAAAATGAGAAAGCACATGTACATAAGTATTCCCAACCTTTGCCATGAAGCTCAAAATTGAGCTCAGGTGCATCCTGTTTCCCCTGATCATCCTTGAGATGTTTCTGCAGTTTAATTGGAGTCCACCTGTGGTAAATTCAGTTGACTGAACATGATTTGGAAAGGCACACACCTGTCTATATAAGGTCCCACAGTTGACAGTTCATGTCAGAGCACAAACCAAGCATGAAGTCAAAGGAATTGTCTGTAGACCTCCGAGACAGGATTGTCTTGAGGCACAAATCTGTGAATTTCCCCATGGGATTAAAAAAGTATCTATCTGGGGAAGGTTACAGAAAAATTTCTGCTGCTTTGAAGGTCCCAATGAGCACAGTGGCCTTCATCATCCGTAAATGAAAGAATTTCGAAACCACCAGGACTCTTCCTAGAGCTGGCCGGCCATCTAAACTGAGCGATTGGGGCAGAAGGGAGGTGACCAAGAACCCGATGGTTGCTCTGTAAGAGCTCCAGAGGTCCTCTGTGGAGAGAGGAGAACCTTCCAGAAGGACAACCATCTCTGCAGCAATCCACCAATCAGGCCTGTATGATAGAGTGGCCAGACGGACGCCATTCCTTAGTAAAAGGCACATGGCAGCCCGTTTGGAGTTTGCCAAAAGGCACCTGAAGGACTCTCAGACCATGAGAAAGAAAATTCTCTGGTCTGATGAGACAAAGATTGAACTCTTTGGTGTGAATGCCAGGCGTCACATTTGGAGGAAACCAGGCACCGCTCATCACCAGGACAATACCATCCCTACAGTGAAGCATGGTGGTGGCAGCATCATGCTGTGCGGATGTTTTTCAGAGGCAGGGACTGGGAGACTAGTCAGGATAAAGGGAAAGATGACTGCAGCAATGTACAGAGACATCCTGAATGAAAACCTGCTCCAGAGCGCTCTCGACCTCAGACTGGGGCGACGGTTCATCTTTCAGCAGGACAACGACCCTAAGCACACAGCCAAGATATCAAAGGAGTGGCTTCAGGACAACTCTGTGAATGTCCTTGAGTGGCCCAGCCAGAGCCCATACTTGAATCTGATTGAACATCTCTGGAGAGATCTTAAAATGGCTGTGCACCGACACTTCCCATCCAACCTGATGGAGCTTGAGAGGTGCTGCAAAGAGGAATGGGCGAAACTGGCCAAGGATAGGTGTGCCAAGCTTGTGGCATCATATTCAAAAAGACTTGAGGCTGGAATTGCTGCCAAAGGTGCATCGACAAAGTATTGAGCAAAGGCTGTGAATACTTATGTACATGTGATTTCTCCGTTTTTTTATTTTTAATAAATTTGCAAAAACCTCAAGTAATCTTTTTTCAAATTGTCATTATGGGGTGTTGTGTGTAGAATTCTGGGGAAAAAAATGTATTTAATTCATTTTGGAATATGGCTGTAACATAAGAAAATGTGGAAAAAGTGATGGGCTGTGAATACTTTCCGGATGCACTGTATATGTGTGTATATGTATATAGTCATGTGCAAATTTTTTAGGCAGGTGTGAAAAAATGCTGTAAACAAAGAATGCTTTCAAAAATGGAAGTGTTAATCATTTATTTTCAATCAATCAACAAAATGCAGTGAATGAACAAAAGAGAAATCTAAATCAAATCAATATTTGGTGTGACCACCCTTTGCCTTCAAAACAGCATCAATTCTTCTAGGTACACTTGCACACAGTTTTTGAAGGAACTCGGCTGGTAGGTTGTTCCAAACATCTTGGAGAACTAACCACAGATCTTCGGTGGATGTAGGCTTCCTCACATCTTTCTGTCTCTTCATGTAATCCCAGACACACTTGATGATGTTGAGTTCAGGGCTCTGTGGGGGCCATACCATCACTTCCAGGACTTCTTGTTCTTCTTTACGCTGAAGATAGTTCTTAATGACTTTGGCTGTATGTTTGGGGTCGTTGTCCTGCTGCAGAATAAAGTTGGGGCCAATCATTTGCCTCCTTGATGGTACTGCATGATGGATAAGTATCTGCCTGTATTTCTCAGCATTGAAAACACCATTAATCCTGACCAAATCTCCAACTCCATTTGCAGAAATGCAGCCCCAAACGTTCAAGGAACCTCCACCATGCTTCACTGTTGCCTGCAGACACTCATTATTGTACCGCTCTCCAGCCCTTCGACGAACAAACCGCCTTCTGCTACAGCCAAATATTTCAAATTTTGACTCATCCTGCTGCCATTTTTCTGCACCCCATTTCCTATGTTTTTGTGCATACTTGAGTCGCTTGGCCTTCTTTCCACGTCGGAGGTATGGCTTTTTGGCTGCAACTCTTCCATGAAGACCACTTCTGGCCAGACTTCTCCGGACAGTAGATGGGTGTACCTGGGTCCCACTGGTTTCTGCCAGTTCTGAGCTGATGGCACAGCTGGACATCTTCCGATTTCGAGGGGTATTAAGCTTGATGTGTCTTTCATCTGCTGCACTAAGTTTCCTTGGCCGACCACTGCGTCTACGATCCTTAACGTTGCCCGTTTCTTTGTGCTTCTTCAAAAGAGCTTGAAAAGCACATCTTGAAACCCTAGTCTGCTTTGAAATCTTTGTCTGGGAGAGACCTTGCTGATGCAGTAGAACTACCTTGTGTCTTGTTGCTGGGCTCAATCTTGCCATAACATGAAACTGTCTTCACAACCTCACCTTGGTAGCAGAGTTTGGCTGTTCCTCACCCAGTTTTAAGCCTCCTACACAGCTGTTTCAGTTTCAGTTAATGACTGTGTTTCAACCTACGTGTGACATTGATGATCATTAGCACCTGTTTGGTAGAATTGGTTGATCAAACACCTGACTAGAATCCTACAAAATCCCTGACTTTGTGGAAGTGGACCGATAAGAATTGACGCTGGTTTGAAGGCAAAAGGTAGTAACACCAAATATTGATTTGATTTACATTTTTCTTTAGTTCACTCACTTTGCATTTTGTAAATTGATAACAATAAACAATCAATCATTATTTAAATTTCTGAAAGCATTCTTTGTTTACAGCATTTTTTCACACCTGCCTAAAACTTTTGCACAGTACTATACATTATATATATATATATATATATATATATATATATATATATATACACACACACACATATACACACATATATATATACATACATATATATATTGCTCACAGAAAACTGGCACATGGAATTTTCAGAACTTGGCAAGAAGTCATTCCCTTCTAAAATAGTCTGCAGGGCCCTCTGCCATTACTCTCTGCAAGGAGCGGAGATCATCCTTCAATGCTTTTTGCCTTCTTTACTGATCTTTATGTTAAACTATGGTGAAGCATCTATAATAGGAAAATTATTTTTGCTTTTGAATCGTCGTGTCATTTTAGGATTTTTTTTTTTTTTTTACCCCCCAAGCAGAGACTTTACACATACCACTAGCAACACTACTAAAGTGAAAATATGAAAGCTCACGGAACCAACATTTGCTGAAGCGTACTGGTTATGCCTATAATCCAAAAGGCATACGAAACAACATCTGCGTCTTCCGTGACAACAGCTCTGTATACCTAACAATTAACAGAGCCTGTAGTAAAATAATTAAAATTTATCTACATAGGCAAGTGGGGCTCATGAACCATGAAGGAATGTCATGTCCCAAACACTGCCACATACCATGTTTAAAGCTGTAAATGAACCACTTTCTACAAAGATAATATTAGCTAATCATTGATAAACACAATTTGGGAAATGTTACAGGTTAAATGCTACAAGGTGTCAAACTGTCATTTCTTAAAGCTCCACTTTCTGTATTACATCTTGCCTGAAGAAGGTGCCCGAGATGCCTCGAAAGCTGGCATATTGTAATCTTTTTAGATAGCCAGTAAAAGGTGCAATTTTGCTCAACTTCTCATTGCATTCATAATGGCTAATACAGTACAACAGCCTTGCATTAAAGTGGCCAGAAACAAAGTACGGAAAGTACACAAGGACAAAATAAAGTACTAAATGGATGAGACAACACAACAACAAAACTGTATATCACTCAGGAAGACTTTATTATGACAGTCATTAGGAATCTTAATTCACCCACAAAACAAAGACAGAAACCTGAAATCAAAGTAAAATGGCTGGTAATGCAGTTTACCACATACTGTAACTGATACAAAAATTGAATTAACTCAAACACACACAAAAAAAACTAGAGGCGGCTTGCAAGGTGTTAGTAGCAGAGTGTGTGGGAAATAGACAGATGACGGTTTACAAACTGAGTGGACATCTTAGACAAATCACTTATGGTGCGATGTAAATTAGTGTTTAGTGGAGTTACTTTTAGCAGTAACATTTTCTGGGTGCAAATTAAGCACACAAAAGTGTGTTTTGTAACACAGTAAGTCACTTCAGCTGTTATTGCTGTCATCCTACTGCTTTTTCATTTAAACACTACATAACACAACAGCAAACATTTTCTGGAACTTAACAGGGACCAACTTTTCCAGGAAAGCACACTGCAGGATGCACGTGCCTGAATGTCCTTTTCATATGCAGTAACATGTTTAATCCTTAAATGCTACACTAGTTGAAATGTCATCCTAAGCAAACCAAACCATCTGCAAACATCAAAACAGACCCTACCCGTTCTGAACGCTTCCTGCTCCATTCCCCACTCACTTTTTGTCCTACTCTCATCTCCACAAGCCGACATGGGTGGAGTCGACGTAAACACACTTAAAAAGGGCAGTGGAGTGGATTTTACTTAATATTCAGAAATAGTTGCTTTAAATCAGATAAAAGTGTTGACCACTGCTATATTGACTTTTACATATTAATCTTTCTATTTTAAAAAAAAATCTTGGCGATAGAAAGACGAGACGTGATGTTCTCAGAAAGACACTTTAAAGTCTTGCGAGAATTAAAAGATGAGATTATTGTTGTCCCCAGACAGTCTCGCAGGGATTTTTAACATGAGATTCTTTCAAGTCACAGCCTACTTAGAAACATTTTCAAATAAGATCACGGACATCAAACCTCTCGGTCGTGTAAAGGCTATTATCAGACACACGTCCTGTGCTCCCAGCTCTTAAAAATACTTTCTAGAAGACACGTCCATGACTAAGAAGAAGAAGAAAGAGCAGCGCATGCAGATTGCGTGGCACGGTGGCAGCAGCAGCAAGACCGCAGCTGATTGAGCAAAGGGGTGTTTAAAAAAGAAAAAATGTATTTGGTTCCCATTGTATCACCGTTTAAGAGGGGGGGTTGAGGAGGAGCGACTGCGTATCCTTGAGGTGCGTTCAGCCCCCCTCTTCACAACGCGAGTGGAAGAGACGTACTCAGTGAAAAAAATGGAACAGCGAAAAGAGATTGAATATATTGTTCGGATTTAAATTTTATGTCAGAGACTTAATTTGTGTGGCCATCAGGGGGTGGGGGGGAGGGAGTAGTGTTTCTTCCCAATGAAGAGGCATATCACCAAGGGGTGGGCGAGCGAATCCCCCTAGTATTTATTAAATACCAAACCAAAAATTCACGATATTGTTCAGCTCTACTTGCAATACAAGTAGCTAATTTGTTTCAAAAGCCATCCAATTTTCAGTAACAATGGAACCATTATACCTAAAGAAAAACTTCCTTAACACTGGAGTCCCTGAAGCCTACAAAAAAAGTCGTAATGCCGGGCCACCTTAAATTCCTTCGCACCTCTTCATTGGCATCTTTGTTTTGTAAATGTGTCAATCAGCACAAAGCCTGATATGCCATTCCCCCTACCAATGCAGTTGAAGTTCTCCCAGCTCAAGCATGTTTATCAGGGAGTGAGGTGCCTGGAGTTGTATAGTGTAAATAATACTATTTTGAATACAGTAATCCCTCGCTACTTCGCGGTTCACTTTTCGCGGATTCACGACTTCGCGGGTTTTTAAATACAAGTGATTGCCCGCCTATCGCGGAAGTTATGTTCCAGACCCATCAGCAACAGGAGAAAATCCGCAATATAGAAAGACCATATAAATAAACATTTTTATAGTTTAAGCCTTAAAATACCCATCCCACATGCTTTAAACACATGAAAACTTATAAAACACAACTTTGTTAACACATATGATATGTGGATGTCGGGCTAAGGATATGAGTAACATCTCACTATTATAAAACATTTTAATTTCACGCAAGACAAGACAGTGAGACAGGAAAATATGTGCTGTACAGGCTTTTAAATTATTGACACACAGAGCAACAAGCAGCACAAAGCCAGCACAAAGTCCACTTCTCCTTAGCGTTCATTCAGCTCCCCACCCCCTTGACAAAGCGAAGTGGCAGGAGCATACTGCGCCTCCGGGGAGGGGGGTTTGAGCGAACGTGCGTTCAGCACTCACACACCCCCACTCCTCCTCCTCCTTCCGAATGTGCAGAGTGACAAGCAGGCATTTTGGCAGAAGCAGCACAAAGTCAATTTCTGTTCAGCGTGAGTTCAGCTGCCCCCCTTCACAAAGCGAGTGCAGACACATCGACGTCTGATCGCAGTGTGCAGTGTTGGTCTGTGGTGTTTAAGAATGTAGAAAGTGTTTAAGAGCATAGGAAGTGTTTATAAGAGTGTGGGAAAGGTTAACAAGAGAGTGAGAAAGGTTCATAAGAGTGTGGGAAGGGTTTATAAAGCCTTAAAATATGTATAAATAATAAAATAAATATAGGTCGCTACTTCGCGGATTTTCACCTATCGCGGGGGTTACGTTCCAGGGCTCTGGAACGTAACCCCCGCGATAGGTGAGGGATGACTGTACATACATTTCATGTGTGTTCCGTGTCTACAACCATCTGGATAAATGTAGGATGACAGAAAATGCGAGGCAAGAAACATTGAACAGTTTTTTCATGCTATAATGACAAAATGCTGTTGTGTCCAAGTATCAAACACTTTCACAAAAGGTATAACAAAACAAGTGCGCCTTTATTCAAGAATATAACTAAAGAAAATAATTCAATTTACATGTTGCTGTCAATATGTAAAAACCAAAACCCAAATATCAATTGCATGGCTGGTGTAGAGGTAAGAATGGCCTTTTCTAAATCAAGAAGTTGCAGGTTTGATCCCAGGTCTTCCCCACATTTACCGTTATGGAATTGTGAACTGCTATTAATACTATTATATAATAAAAACACACATTTGCTTTGAGTCTGTAACAGCTGGTATAAAGTTTTACTACTTGTTAAAGATATTACTGAAGGGATATAAGCAGACACACAAACACTGGTGAATCATGTCTTCTTAGTATCTTGTTGTTACTTGAATTTTTTTTTATTCAGTATTATTCGTGAATAAAAGCACACTTGTTTAGAGCCCTATGGAATACATTTTATTCATTTCACAAATTTCTTTTTATTATTTTTTTTTCAACTTCGGTTTTCATTGTTTTATTTTTCCTTGATTCAGATTTTTTTTTGTTTTTTTTTAACTGCAAGAAAGTAGTAACAGCTTCAACAAAACAATCACTAATGAAATGGCACTTTACATTCCTTTTAATGAAACAGCACACTAGCACAACTACCAAATTTTGCATTTCCATTTATCAGGAAGGAGCCCAGATCCTCCATAATGCTGTATGCCAAGACTACAGTAGGACAGGGAATGCCTTCCAGAATTGTAAAAGCTGTTTGATGCATCCTTCTGAGATGAAGGTTAACTTCACTCTAAGGGTCTAGGATATTTGTTACAGCCTGAGCTGATGTGTTCTCAGCCAGAAAGAACTCTTTGCAGAGGTGAATATGTTTAGCGTGGTAGCCTACTAATTCAAACCAGCTATTCCACCCAGTGTTTCCTGCCTTGGGGGTTGGGGAATGGGATGGGGGGTATGCCTTGGTCAGCACAATCACTTTCAGTGACACGAAAGTTGCCCATCTCCTTTTCCTGGCAGGCTTTTTGAAGAAGGCAGACTTTACCCACATCACTAGTGATGTAGCCTCACTTGAGTATTTATATTGCTTTGAAAACTTCCTGGAATGCTTTCAGACATTACGATGCATTGTCTGTAACCACTGCTAGAATGTCATTAAGACTCAGCTGGTTGTTGTGAAGGGACTGAAGTGCTGCCTGCGAAAAGGTGGAAAAGTTGCAGCTCTCCATAAAGGTAACAGACAGACAGACAGATAGACAGATAGATAGATACTTTATTAATCCCAATGGGAAATTCACATTTTCCAGCAGCAGCATACTGATGCAATAAATAATATTAAATTAAAGAATGATAATAATGCAGGTGAAAAAAAGACAATAACTTTGTATATGTTAAATGTTAACGTTTACCCCCCCGGGTGGAATTGAAGAGTCGCATAGTTTGGGGGAGGAACGATCTCCTCAATCTGTCAGTGGAGCTGCCAAAAAGTACTGGTCTTCTGTACCTGCAATTGTAATTACGTAAATTATTTGTAATGATTCTTAAATCTTATATGTTTACAGAGTGAAAAACGTTCATCATTACATCTGTAGCTTCATCTAACTGCATATCTTAAAATAATTAATTACAAAACAAAAGCGAATTAATCTGGAAGACGCTAAATCCGGGAATTAAACAGGAAAAAAATAAAGATTCCTGCTTTTAAGGGCTCGTTGCATCTTGAGGAGAAGCCTGCTCTTCTGCCCAGGTGTGTAGGTGCCAGGTTTATAACAGAAGAGTCAAATGTGGACCTTGCACACCTCGTCACCGCGAGGCAAAACATTTATTAAATCCAGAAACATCTTTGTTAATTTTTAAAAGGGAACCCTGTTAACAACCTGTGCCGTTCACGAATAACATTTTTCTATGGGAAAGGCTGTTAATACCAGTTAAATATAATTTCATGTACAATCAGAACTGCCTACATTATAGAATTACCATACAGCCAAATGTTTACTCACCTATCACTATGATGAGAACTATGTGCTCTCAGCTATCGGTGGTTTCATCAACTACAACATAAAATTTCTTGCCATGAATCTTCCGAAGAACGGCATCCATATGTTGTTCAAAGACACTGGGCAAATGAGTTTGACGAAGCCTGCTCTCATTTTCTGGCAGCGCACTTCCTCATTTACAGTGCTTAATAATGAAAGGACGCATCTTCGTCATTTTTTCAAGCGGTATGTCTGACTAACATGGACACAAAGTCCTCCACAAACTGGCATCTTGCATCTGACGATTTTGTTGTTTCCTCTATTGTTAACTAAAGGGCAGCATTTCTCAACCTTTAAGTATTCGCGACCAGAGTTTTCATAACAGTTTTAGTAGCGCCCCCCCCTAACGTTTTTTTGAAAGGAGCCCACTAATACCAATTTATTAATTAATTATTAATTTTAATTAATCATACATCATAGATGCATATTTTATTATACCTACTTAACTTTTATCGACATTTATCTAACTCTGTATTTATTTTTCTAGTATGAGAAGTAGTTTAAGTTAATTTGTTTTGGTTTCAATAAATGTATTTTTCATATTTTCAATTCTTGTTTTCTTTTTTTCACATCTTCACTCCCCCCTAGGGGGGCCCGCCCCACAGTTTGAGAACCACCGCCTAAAGGGGAACAGTTTCTGATCTTAATTCCTCCTTGCTCTTGAGATGGGTTTTAGATTTGACATTGTCACTGCAAGTATCTTTTCATGTCCAGTCTATGGTATGGTGGCAAAACTTGAGGAAAGTTGTTGTCCAGATTTGTAAAACTCACTGGGAGTTGTGCTCTCAAATTTGCAGTTAAGCTTGTGTTTCTTAGTTTTTTTTGACGTAGTTAGAGTACCTGATACTGCTCGCTTCAACATTTGTCTCAAGCAGCTAGCTAATTCGTGTGCCTTTAACGAGAAAAGATACAGGAAACACACGCACAAAGATAGAGGCACTGAATTTCTACGAAGAATTGCGTTCGCTTGAAAAACTACAAACTAGAAAATAGTATCTGAATGATGGAACTACAGATTATTCAATCGTTTAATATACAGTATTGAAAAGTTCTGTAACAGTCACCCCTTCAGTCTTGTGGCAGACGGCTGGGGGTGGCACCCAGCCGGGATGCCCAGGAAGACAGGAGGAGGGCTCATGCCTCCTCCAGACCACAAGAGGGCGACCGCCCTGGTTCCTTGAGGGGCCACGGGTGCAGGGCTTGGAAGCCCAACCCTGTAGGGGTCCGTGGTCTCCGCCAGGGGGCGCCCCTATGCCTGAAGGACCCGGAACCCCAACACTTCCGCCACACCAGGAAGTGCTGGGGGGAAGAAGATTGGGAGCACCCGGAGGGTTTCCGGGAATACAGCTGGCACTTCCGCCACACAGGAGAGTGTCTAGGGAGTGTCGGGGATCACCTGGAGCCCATCCGGGCACTTATAAAAGGGGCCGCCTCCCTGCAAAGGAGGACTGGAGTCGGGTGAGGAGTGGACAAGGTTTGTGTGCAGGAGAGTGGAGGCAGCCTGAAGAGCAGGCAGAGAGACTGAGAGAGGCCTGGACTTTGGGGGAGTTTGGTGCGAGAAGCACTGGGTTGTGCACTTTATTGGACTGTATTATATAGTAAATAAACGTGTGGTGGACTGTACAATGGTGTCCGTCTGTCTGTGTCCGGGCAGCATATCACAGTCTCTAAATTCCACACATTTACGTTTTTACATCTAAAATCCGTAAATTATGCATTAATTCCGTGATTCCGTCCATATTTTCCACATCGTGGAAATCACAGGGCCCTACTTCTTTCGTTATACCTTTGTGAAAGTGTTTATTTTATATTCCAGTAACCACTTGGATGATATCAAATCTGTCTCTGCCTCTCTCATTAACGCACACACACATCCATGCATGAAAACACAATTATTTGAAAATGTCATTTGGACATTGTTTTTTTCGATCTTTTGATCTCCACGTTATGGTGCATGGTACTGGGAATGCAGAAAAACTTCTTTTTGGGCGCATACACCATCAGCATGACACTGCCAGATCAAAACACTAGTGTGGAGAACTGTTCAGGTACTAAAGTGATTTCAGCTCCAGGTGGAAGTTCCCGTCTCACTTTATGGTGCCAAGCAGAGCAGTAGTTTATTAGCCAGCAAAAGCGACGTGAAGAAGTTCTCTATTGTTAAGGTTCTGCCTTTATCCAGACACAGCTTTTCCACAGTCTTGGAAAGTCTTTCTCCTGTGAGACGACTGGGATCTTTTCCTAAATAAGGAGTAGCATTGCACAAGCACATGCAAATCTGTCATTTTTCACATGTTCTGCACGGGGGTCTTTGTTGTCAAAGCACAAATGCCGCATGATAGTCTGTTAGCGGTCACCGTATCTCTGATTGCCGGTACAACAAAAAGTTCTGACCAGGCATCAATCACAGCACCAACTGTGGCCATCGCTGATCTTGTGAAAAGAATGGAGATAAACGCCATCAGCTCAGAGAGGGGGAGGAGAGGCAAGTTCGTTGTACCACATGAATGAGACAGAGAGAATAAAACCGAAGAAAAAACGCTAACTTTTACAACACAGCAAAAATTCACAATGGGTGTTACAGACTTGAATCAAATGTATGTTTTTATTATATAATAGTAGTAATAATAGCAGCTCACTACTCAAAACAGAAAATGCTGGGAAGAACCGGGATCGACCCTGCCACCTCTTGTTTTATAAAGCAGCCATTCTTACCTCTAAACCAGCCATGCAATTGTGGCACGCGGCTGGGGGTGGTACCCAGCCGGGATGCATAGGAGGACCGGAGGAGGGCTTGTGCCTCCTCCAGACCATGAGGGGGCGACCGCCCTGGTTGCTTTGGGGACCCTGTAAAGGCCCGTGGTCACCGCCAGGGGGCACCCCAATTCCTTTGGAGCCCTGGACCTCAGCACTTCCGGGAGGGGGGAGAGGATCGGGGGACACCCGGAGTGCTTCCAGGTACGCAGCCGGCACTTCCGCCACACTGGGGAGTGCCGGGAAGCACCTGGAGCACATCCGGGTGATTATAAAAGGGGCCGCCTCCCTTCATTCAGGGCTGGAGTCAGGTGAGGAGAAGGACAGAGCTTGAAGGAGAGGAGTGGAGGCGGCCTGAAGAGAGTGAGGCAGAGTGAGAGAGGCCTGGACTTTGGGGGAGTCTTGGGGGGTTGTGTGTACACTTAGTACTGTAAATAGTAGTTGTAAATAAACGTGTGGTGGTGCATAATACGATGTCTACCTGTCTGTGTCCGGGGCTCGTTCCACACAATTTATAAATAGGCTTCGGTTCTTACATACTGACAGCAACATGGAAATTGAATAATTTCTTTGGTCATATTCTTGAATAAAGGCACACTTGTTTTGTTATACCTTTTGTGATTGTATTTATTTGATATTTGAACTTTAGTCTTCACACATTATACATTTCACGTCAACATTTTATCAATTATTAATATAACATGAAAGAAGTTTCTGTTTTAGTTATGTGTTCAACATTTCTTGCCTCACATTTCCTGTCATTCTACATTTATCCAGATTATTGTAGAAATGGAACACTCATGAAATGTATGTATTCCAAATAACGTTATATTATTTACTCTATACAACGCAAGACACCTCACATCCAGACACACAGACTTGAGCTGCGTCGGTGAGGGATGGGATAGCAGGCTGCTTGCTGCCAGTGCTGACTGACATATTTGCAAATCAAAGACGACAATGAAGAGGTTTGAAGGAATTTAAGGTGGCCCATGGTTTTACGATTTTTTTCATAAGCTTCAGGGATTCTAGTGTTAATAAGGTCAAACGAGTTTCTCACTTACATGAACGTTAGCATACACACAAGCAGGGAATTTGAAGGTTGCCTGCATGTGTAAAAGATTAGCGGGTGTGAAGTCCTCCTATCCTCTACTGCAATAATAGCCAGACATTGTAGAAGCAGCTTTCAAACAATGTGGCGCAAATGCCATAAGCTTTATGGAGTACTATTTCAAAAACAGTCTCTCAAATAATTTACAGAAAAACAACATTCCTACCTTAGTTCTCCATTTCCTGCTGTTTGGTTCTGGCAGGTTCTTATATCATTTTTCTTAAAGCATTCATTCAACTTGTGAATTTGCAGTTTTTTGTCAGGTACCTTTGCCATCCCTGCTACTTTTTTAGGGCTCCCAAACAGTTCAGGGTCATCTTGGATCACATCCAGAACAATTGCATCTTCCTCATAGGCTCTAAAAATATCAATAGAATTCTCAGCCAACTCACTGTCTGTAGGTAATGCACTCTGAGTGCTTCCTGCAGAGATGTCTGAAGAAGGCAAGATGGGATCTTTAATTTCACACATAACTAGCTCAGAAGAAATACACAAATCTTCAATATCTTCAGTCCCTGATAAAACAGAACTGCATAATGAATCTGAAGAATCATCTTGTACAGTAAAATCATCTCCAAAGCTTGTGAATGCTTTACAAATGGACAAATGTTGCGTTTTAGAATTGTCTGAGCAATTCATGCTGATTTCTGATGCTGTAGAATAAGCATTTTCATCTTCAGGTCTATTCATTTCCACTGTCAGTTCCTTGGATGTGGTTGCTAGGTCATTTTTGGCAGTGTCCATAGAAAGTGTAGTCAAAGTCGCATTCCTGCATTCCACCTTCTCACATGTTAAAGTTGTTGTCCCACTGATGTCTTCATTGGAATCAAAGATGCTTGCTTTCCCAATGACTTTTGAAATGTTACCTGGTAAAACATCTAAAACAGATGGTCCCTCCATGCTTTCCCTGGAACAGTTAATACAGCTTTCTTCTTCACATGATGCTGAAGAATCTGAAAGGCGTTTTTCTTCACTTTGAGTATTTGTATCTTTAGCAGACTCTGAACAACTGCAGGTGGTTGACAAACTCAATCCTGTTGACACTGGATGGGACTGAAATTGAAAACAAGGGCTCAATCCAACTCCTAGTACAACATTCTCACATGCACTAGATTCATGATTTTCTAAACTGGTGCATATTTTATGATTTGGTTCTGCAGAAGGATTAACTATGAATTGGACTCCTGAAGCTTCAACATGATCGGATGCATCAGATTTTATGGAATATGCTGCTTCCTTACAATTTACTTGTTTGGCATTGCCTAAACAGTAATGCGGCCAAGGAAGATACGTTCTGGCACATGATACATGTAAATATGGTGTATATGGGGAACACCTGTGGCAACTAAAGGACTGACTGTCATCATCATCATCATCATCAGAATAGAAATCTACATTTTCTTCCAGAGCATATTCTTTACTTATAATGCTACAATGAGTTACCAGTTTATCTTCTATAGATGCTACTGTTGGAAAATTTTTTTCATAGTCTTCGTCATTGTTTTTCTTACTATGTTTTGGCGATGGTTTTGGTTGGCAAACACTTGAACGATCACCTTTACTAATCTCCTCAGGTAACACATGTTCTTTGTAGTCTGAAGATGTACATTGTCCTTTTTCTTGGATGGGGCCTAATCTAGAAGTTTCAGCTGTATTATACATTTCTGGCACACAGACGGTTCCTGCAGATATGCTTTCCTTTCCTTTCTTGGTTTGACACACTGATATTTCTGGCACCTCAGAAATGATACTCAACTGCAGCTTCTTTTTGTTGGATTGAATCGAACTGTTGGGTAACATTTGCCCAACGCATTCCTTCCATACATTCACTTCCATACTGCTTTCTGAAGATGTCAATTGCCCTCTACTGTCATTTTCATTAAATGAGGAATTTCCTGCCACTCCACAGGACTCTTTCAGATTGCGACACAAATTGACTTTAGCTTGCACTAAACCGTATTTGTTTTCTAAATCATACTCACTGATTTTGTCATCCAGGCTTTGAATTTTAGTAATCTTGTCTACTTCAGGTTTGACACCAGCTTTTCCAAATAAACTGCAAATAAATCTAGAATCACCAACATTATTTGGTGCTATTTTAGTTATGTCACATAATTTAACTATAGGATATTTTCTGTTAATTTTTATATCTTTGTTATAGTTAGTTTGAGATGCACGTGTTTCATGCTTAATCTGCTTAGTTTTCATTTTGGTTTTTAGAACAAAGTCTGCACTTGGGGTTTTCACTGTATTAACCAAAGTATTGGGATTCAAATATTCTGCTCCATTACATGTAGCACAACAAGTTCTTCTAACAATTCTCTTGTCCGATGATGCTTTACAGGAATGTATGTCAACTTGATTTTCATCCTTCCAAGAATGAGTCCGCTGAAAAACTGGAAGCCAACAAAAGAGCAGAGTATTCAAATATATTAATGTGAATCATCATGCAAAGACTAACAAAAAAAGTTGTAATAATTTCTATATAAACATGTAAATTTAAAAAACAAAGCAGTATAAAAGTTCAATTTAGAGCAGGTGAAGCCCTGTAAACCTTTCATTAATGCTACACCAGCCATTATAGTTGCATCATCATTGTATCAACTCACCCACACTTTCATTGAAATCAGTAACCCAAGCATATATTTAGAGCCCTATGGATTCCATTTTTGTGGTACCACAATAAATTACGGAATTTGTACATGAAAACAGAACTTCTATGTAACAATGATATTGCATGTTTTTTTTATTTCACCATATTAAACCATCAAAACATTTATCACATATCTAAACTATGAATCAGATGGTCTTTTATTCTGCAAAGCCTGCCAACACATCATTGACTGGAACCTAAAGGACATGTGCAATGAGCACCTGAAGTCTTATAATACATCTCTGTAACTATGAAGAGATTTCAGGGTCAGGTGAATTCTGCAGCTCATGAAACCACAATCACATGTGCACTAAGAGCTTGTGATTTCAGACACACATTTTGGGAAGATTTTGCTGCTGTTCGTGCAGAATCAAATATTCTTTTAATTAAATACTATAAGCATGCTGGCGCATTACCAGAGAACAACAGCAACCTTCAGTGCACACATGGAAGAAGTGCTTTCCAAGATTAAAGGACAGAAGATATTTGAAGTTGTCCATTAAATAAAACAGATACTGTATCTAAGACCACAGCTTCCTTAAGTGTTAATGTATGCCAGATGACTGAGGCAGTGTGAAAGCTTTTAAAAAAACAGTGAGGCAGCAGAGACTCAGTTAGCACAGATGTGCGAGAGAAAAGCCGCGTGGCTACAGAGACTTTGATGAGAGAATTTAATTGTGTTTATTGTGCAAGCAGGCAGTTAATGCAGTTGTCCCTTATCCAGACTCCATGGGTAATTTGGCTCACTTTCAATTACTACGGTTAAAAGAAGTTCCAGATTGAGAGAGAAAAGTTTGAGAGAAATTAAGAAGTAAAATCACGTACAAGACAAAGAGAGCGGAAAGTAAATGACAGGGTCAAGGCAGAGCTGGTGCAGTGGAAAGGAAACAAACTGGGCAGGGAAGGGTAGGGTCTCTCTACTGATGAGCAATGGATTGGAGCGGAAGAGGCCAATCACTCCTCTGAGTTTACAATTAGTTGTGGGACAAGAGAGTATGGCTCAAGGGGGACCAATGGATGTAGAGGGATGGTGGTGTGGACACAAGCCGAAGATGGTTGAGCACACTTGCCAGTGTCTTGTCTCCTTCGGCTGAGCAGAGCAGACAAGTTTTTGAAGAAGGTCACACTGGTGGCTGTGATTTGAAAAGGAAAAAAAAAAAAAAAACACACCGATTCCTGTGTTTAAAGCCTTGATTTTAACTTTTTTAATGGATTATTTATCGAAGGCTTTTACTGCCCCAAATGAACACTGTTTTTTAATTAAATTTTTTATTAATTTAGTGAAGGACTTCACTGCATTGTACTTATTTACTTGGATAATGCTTTGTTGTTTGAAATAAACTACACTAAGATATTCTGCAATAAGCTTGTTTGTGTGTGTCCTCACCAAGGTTATTAAAGTTAACGAAAACTAAAATCAAAACTGAAACTATTATAAAAAAATATTTTCCTATACTGGAATACTGTAAAATAAATTAACAACTGAAATGAAAAACTAAAACTAAACGAAACTATTCAAGAAGCTGGAAAGACTAACTGAAATAAAATAATTTTAGTTTTCGTTTTTGAATTAATTTTCTTGCTGTTAGTTTTTAACCCTTATAACTTGTAACTCTAAACTGAAAGTCATCCCTCACAAGCCACCCGCATGTATTCATCCAGTGAACGGTGGCTGGTGAAGGAGGCCGGTTGTGCACACAGCATTTGCAGTGACAGAGCGATCTGAATACGCATGTAAAGCCTGTGGAATAGAAAGCAATTTAAGCGCCGCCTTTCTTTGCATTTGTTGTATATCAAGATGCAATTCAAACGCCTGACATCGGAATGTGCTACTCAACAAAAACTACCGAATGGACAGAAAAAAATCACGAGTGAGTAACGTTTCAGTTTATTTCTCAGGTGCCTGCTTTTTGTTGACAGTAATTCACCTGCCACTTTGCATTCGAAGTACAGTAGACCCCCACGAAGTCGCGGTTCAGAGTTCACAGCCTCAGTCATTCGCGGATTTTTCCTTAGAACCTAACTAAAAATTGTTAGCGGAAACCACAAATATCCTCCGCAATTTTTATGGCTTTTTTCGTGGCAATACTGTATTGTAGAGAGAACCGCGGCTTGGGATGGAGAAAGTAGCCAATAGAATTTGAAACTGCAACTCCCAGCAGTCCCTGCAGTGGATCTGATTGGTCTTCTGCTGAGGGTGCTGGGGCTGTTGAGGTCAAAGGGTTTTAAAAAGGGGGCCATTGACCAAAAGAAAAAAAAAAGTTTTTGTAATTTGTATTTCAAGTTCCTGTCTGTCTGCCTTCTGTTGGGTTACC
This sequence comes from Erpetoichthys calabaricus, assembly GCF_900747795.2. Classification (NCBI taxonomy): domain Eukaryota; kingdom Metazoa; phylum Chordata; class Cladistia; order Polypteriformes; family Polypteridae; genus Erpetoichthys; species Erpetoichthys calabaricus. The sequence continues at coordinate 8,692,625 of NC_041406.2, forward strand.
TGTACTTATTCATTTTGTCCTGGATCGTTTCATGCGTCTGGATTGTCTGCAGTCTGCCTGAGTACATGAGGACTGTAAGTGGATTCATGACCATCCTACAAAGAAAGGAGCGCTCCTGAACCCGTCCACCCATCACCACCATTTCAGGAACTAGTGGTAAGACTATCTTTACATTCCCCTACAATGTGCAGATCTCTGGACTATCCATTTTCATCATTACATTTCATTCGTTGCTGTTTTTCACGAACTTTTTCATGATTTACTGTGTGTGTTTTGTTTGTGCTTTGTTGTTTTTTATGTGTAATCGCCGTAAGGGGAACAGGGGTGGTATCATCGTTTTCTTATTTCATTTGTTTTCATTACATTCTTTATTTGCTGTTTAATTACCGGTTTGCTTTGTTGGGGGTTGTGGTACCCTATGCGGTTTGTCTATTGTTTAAATCGATAATAATCCGATTTATTCAAGTTTACTTTTTTAATAATTATTCAATATATTATTAATTTCATTTGATTTGTTGTTGATTTTTCTTTAATAGAAAGATATTTACTAATCCCAAGGGGAAATTCACAGTACATACAATATTAATGTATAATATTAATGTACATACAATATAATCCTCGTCTTGTGGTTTACTCCTCAAATATCCATCCCCATATTTGAGTACACGAGAAAGTCTAGGGGAGACCACTCCCGATTTTTGAAAATAAAACAGCGTCGATCAAGAGACTGACAATGTCAACATACAAGATTAGCATATTGTTGCTGACCAATTGCTTTTGCTTTAAAAACGTCATTTAACAATGAAGCGATACAAACCTTGTAAAATTCCCGAGTTGGCAAAGTCTCTACTGAACTACAGGTACTGTAGGTAGGCGAAGAGAGTCTGCCAAGTGATGAAAAGCTAATCATACTAATGTGTTTTTGTATTTATTCTATATTTATTAATTTATCTTTTTTAGCTCATATTAACAGCTCAAAATACCTGATATTGTGAAAATAATCCAGTAGGAGAATTATGTTTTAAAATATCTGTCCCCATTTTTTCAATGTTTCTCTCTCTTTCAAATCAGATAGTTGATATATCATATTCTTTTTGTTCTTAACATCAGCCATATCATACATATTGCATACCAGGGATTTTTCCTGCCTTGCATCCAAACCTGCTTGGGTAGGCTCCAGGTTCCTGTAATCCTTCTCTGGATAAACAGGTTTAGATAATGTATATATTGTTCTTAATCTCAGATGCTGTCTGTCATTTTGTGCCCCTCCATACACCTATCACCTACTCTTGCTCTGCACATTAAGGATTTACTGTTCTTATGATGGGCTATTCAAGTTTCACTGCCCCTAAACTTCACACTACATGCTTGTTTTTCTTTATTTCATTCAATACAGCTAGGTGGGGTCTGCACACTGATTCAAGCCTAAGAGTCTTGTTCTTCCTTAACCCCCGTGATTTTTTTATATCTTTCCAGGCCTGCAGGTGCAAACTTCTGTCTATAAATTGTGCGTGCCCGAGATGGAATCAGAGACCAATATGGCTGGTAGAAAATAAAGCCCAGTGTTTGAGATTTTTGAATGACAAATTGAAGGAAATCATTATAACCCTCACACCTTAAAATTCACCTAAAGGTCATTACAAATTGGCCCATTCTGGGCAATAAAAGGAAAAGAAAAAAATGCCAACAGTCAGCACAGATTTGTTCAGCACAAATGACATAGAAAATATTTTAAAAATTATAAAATTGTGCAAAATTGTTTATATTCAGTACCTGGTTTTGATTATGCTTTTTATCAGACAAAAACAAAACCAAATAGTAAACTGTGTCATACACATATATATATATACATATACACATATATATATATATATATATATATATATATACACACATACATACACATATACATATACATATATATATACATATATATATACATATACATATATATATATACATATACATATACATATACATATATATATATATATAACATATATATATATATATATACATATATACACTTATCAACATATATATACACATACATATAAACACATACATACACACACACATATACATATATACATATACACATACATACATACATACATACATACATACATACATACATACATACATACATACATAGTGCGTTGTAACACGGGTTGTGATTGTTACATGGGAGGGAGACAACAAATCACAGCTTCCCGCTTTCTAATCGGGCCTGTGATTGGTGCTTTGACTGATGCCCAGATCCCACAGTATCTCCCCTTAGGAGAGGCGTTAGGCAAGTGTAATTGAATAGTGGTGCTGCAAGTTTAGCTTTACACCTGTTTTTAAGGCTTATTGACCGAAAGGGGCTCTCATGATAAAAGTTAGGGCTTTGCTAAAGGATACACCCTCCACAAGTTAAGGAAGTAAAAATAAAAGGTATATATTTGTTTTATTTAAACCTTTTAAGTTTGTATGCGGGCGGCATGGTGGCGCAGTGAAAGGTGCCAGTTAGGAGACCTGGGTTCGCTTCCCTGCGTGGAGTTTGAATGTTCTTCCCGTGTCTGTCTGGGTTTCCTCCGGGTACTCCGGTTTCCTCCCACAGTCCAAAGACATGCAGGTTAGGTGCATTGGCGATTCTAAATTGTCCCTGGTGTGTGTGTGTGTGCGCCCTGCGGTGGGCTGGCACCTTGCCCGGGTTTGTTTCCTGCCTTGTGCCCTGTGTTGGCAGGGATTGGCTCCTGTATTTAGGATATAGCGGGTTGGATAATGGATGGATGGACATTTGTATGCATAGCCCCATTTGCCCGTTTTCGTTTTTTTTTCTTTCTTCAGTAATATTTCAGCAAACCCGGAACTTGTCAGTTCAAATCCTGGTACTGACACCACTGTGTGACCCTGAGGAAGTCACTTCACCTGCCTGTGCTGCAAAAAAACAAAAGTAATGCAACAAATTGTACCTCAGATGTTGCAAGTTGCTGGAATAAAGGAATAAGTCAAATAGATAAATATGTATTATACACATAGGAACTATTCATTTATTTTCAGTTAAGTCATCTGCAGCAAACCTTTATAAATGAGGGTTTCTCCTTTTTAGATTCTTCTTCATTGAGGTTTTCTCTTGGAGAGCTTTTTTCATTTCATTGAAAATTAAAGCAGCAGCTGCCAAAATATGTAGCTTTCTTATTAATTTTTCAACATTGTGTAAAATAACTTTATAAAGTAACATAAAAGGTTTAAATACTGGTTATCCTTTTACACTAAAATATTACTAAAGAGATACAAAAAAAGTAAAATGCATATGTTGTTTTTCTTTAAGGAGATTAAATATTACTGAAGAAAGAAAAAAAAAAAAAAAACTAAAACAGCCAAATGGGGCTATGCATACGAACTTAAAAGGTTTAAATAAAACAGAAATATATACCTTTATTTTTACTTCCTTAACTGGTGGAGGGTGTATCCTGTAGCAAAGCCCTAACTTTTTTCGTGAAAGCCCGTTTCAGTCAATAAGTCTTAAAAACAGGTGTAAAGATATTGACAATAAGCTACGCAAACCCTCCAAGACATGGAATCGTTTAAAATCAAGGCGCTGCGCTACCTTCTTCCAGATTGGCCCCAAGGCGTTCATATTTTTCCAAAGCAGTTCTGGTCTCCATCGGCATCTGTAGCTGAGTCGAAAAACACCATCCCATACTATTAGTTAACGATTAACACATTTCTATATGTATTGTAAGCATACAATACAACTGATAATATGTTGCGCTTATTTATCTGGTGTACCGACATTTTTGCGCGTTTAACGGCTGAAATCCAACGTGGTTTGTGCCCTTCAGAATGAAAACAATTTGCATTTACCTTTTTAATAAAAGGCAAGCTTTTAAGCCTGAGAAATCACTGCGTAAATGCACACGTTTAATTGCACATGTTAATATGTATACTTACACACTGTTTTTTCTTCATTGAGGTTTTCTCTAGCATGTAGATCGGGGTAATTACATTCACGGCATTCGTAGTCTGAATCACAATCTGATTGTATGGGTGGTTACCTACCAGGTAACACTTATGGTTGGCCAGCAAGTCAGCTAACATCAGTCACGGTGCCTTCAGTTGTGAGAAGCAGATCATTGAATGGTTGAAAATAGTTTACTGTCAAATAATACAAAGAGTACGCGACACATGTTTCGCCCTAATTCTTGGCTCATCAGGCATACACACACACTGCACTCCCTTACGGGAATCGAACCTCGAACATCAGCGCTAGAGGGGCTTCGCAGCGGTGAAGTATTGCTTTTAAATTTTAATTAAGAAGAAAACCTTTTTAAATTGAGGGAAAATATACCAATAACAATTTGTTAAGGATCTGTTTTTTTGTGAAGCTGCCTTTACACAGCCTATCCGCTGTTTTATAAACGAACGCCATATAAGGCTGTCCTTTCTCCTTCACAGTCAGTTCACGTGATTACGTGGGAGGCGTGATGACGCAATACGCAACCCCACCTCCCACGGCCAGCGAGCTGCAGTCCATTACTGTATATGGACAAAAAAGAGGTTCCAGTTATGACCGTTACGCTTTGAATTTCAAAATGAAACCTGCCTAACTTTTGTAAGTAAGCTGTAAGGAATGAGCCTGCCAAATTTCAGCCTTCCACCTACACGGGAAGTTGGAGAATTAGTGATGAGTGAGTGAGTGAGGGCTTTGCCTTTTATTAGTATAGACAAAAAATAAACTCCATAGTACTGTAGCTCTTTAACCATACTATAATTACTAAAACTGAAACTAATATATATAAAAATAATATAGAAATGTCTTTGTAAAATTAAAACTAAACTAAAACTAAAAATACACGATGAAGGAAAACTAAAACTAAACCGAATTTCCAAGTAAGGTCAGAAAAAATATAGAAATAAAAACGAATATAAAAAGGCAAAACTATAATAACCTTGGTCCTCACTGCACTAGTCAATCAACTATGACTATCAATAACAAGGGTTCAAGGTGATGCTAAGATTAAGGGTAACCCAAGCATCACACCTCAATATTGATAAGAGGACAATTATATATGTTGATATCTGATATATAACCTTTCAAATGTTCTCAAACTTCAGGGTGGTAATGCATGGTAATTATTATATTTTTTATGTATAAGCAGGTATTTCAACTGCAGACCTCAAGCAAACTCTGTGAAATTAAAGCTCATTGTTTTAAGGTAGCAGAGACAGGCAAAAATAAGCAGTTTTATGTTCATACTATTTCACTAGCTTTTGTATGCTTAACTATTGTATATGTACCAGTAACAGCGTACTGCATGATAACATGCAGTGAATACACTTGACTTAGAGTTTTCCTCCTCTTTCTCTGTACGTTTAGCATTCGTTTGCTCAGAGGTTGATGCTTGCCGCTTCCTGAGCAGCTCTTTTCTTCACCCTAGCGGCCCGCTTCTTCTCTTCTTTCGTCAGCATCTTTTCACGTTAAAACTGATAAGTCAGTGTTCGTGTTGTAATTACTTAGTACATTTTCCTTAATTTTTCAATCTGCTTCAGGAATGATTTAAGATATGAAGAGTGGCGGCAAAGGTGGTAGAGAATGAGAACAGCGCCCGTACGCATGCGCCGCACGGCTGCCCTGCTAGCCACTGCTGAGAGTTGATTCTACAATAAAATAAAAGTAAAAAGAGGAATAACCTTGGAAATCAATCATCACCCTGAAAGCAGATAGTTGACGTCATGTAGTATATGTGTACCAAATTTCAGGTCAATAGGTCAAATGGTTTGCAAGCTACAGGTGATTTAAAATCCTGGTCAGACAAACGAACAGTCACGGTAGCATATTATATATAAAGATCATATTATATATATATATATATATATATATATATATATATATATATATATATATATATATATATATAAAAACTCAGTGGGATCTCGTGTTCAAAAGTGAAACATAAGGTCAGGAGGAAAAGGATACTTTTTGGGTACTGGACAAGTTTAATGCAGCAAAATACAAACTAAGAGTTCTAAATGATAAACAATGATCATGAAAGTGATGTGCAAAAACACACGCTAAATACAAAAGTATAGCAGCATAATGGGTCTAAAGTATCACAAAGACAACAATCAGTGAAGTTAAAATAAAAGGACCGTTTGTATAATCAAATATCAACATTTGCCTTCCACTAAGGTTTGTTTTCATATAGATTTGCGTTATATTTTAAGAGTCATGTTCAATCTGACAGCCCTTGCATATACATTGAAATTATATAACCATATACTGTACTGTATGCTGATGCCTTTCATGTGTTAACTGCTCTCTTCCAAATACAGTACTGTAAAGGAACTGAATATTCAGTAAATGGAAGTGAAGTGTCAATGTGCAACTGTTTGGAATATATAAAAAAAAAAAAAAAAAAAAAAAAAAACACTTTTACAAAGACAGAACATGCAAATTCCACATTGAATGAAACCCTAAACTGCTGCATCCCGAGCAAGAGGGCACATAATCTAAAAGTTGTAAACAGAAATTTAACAAAGTCGATTGATATTGCCTCATTTAGCATTTATAAAATGTAAAGTCTTATTTTCTGATGCTGCTAGAATAGGTACCCAACACATACATCCGCTCTATAAGGCAGTTTACACTTCATTTTGGTAAGTTTGAAAATACACCATTTCCCTGGCAAATTAAGATGAAAACTATAGATTTTATGAAACTTTTAACACTAGAATTACCAGAGCCTACGAAAAAACTTGTATATCCGGCCCACCTTAAATCGCTTCTTAAATCCGTTCACACCTCTCCGCCAGCATCCTTTGTCCTCTAAATGTGCTGAGAAAGACAAGCTGCCAGCAGCCGGCTATTCCATCCCCCCACCGACTTAGAACGTGAGCGAAGTTTTCCCAGCTCACGCCTTGATTGATTATGTGGGAGTGAAGTGGAGTTTTACAGTGGAAATAAGAGATCATTATTCTAAAGTAATCTGTGTAAACACATTGTTAAAACAGAAACTTTTTCATATTTTAGTAATAAATGTTACAAAATGTAGTAGGCATAAACTATAGAATATATAAAGCCCGAGTTCCAAAGATCAAATAAACACTTTCACAAAAGCTTCAAGAATGATTCAACAGCTTCTGTGGTGTAGCGCACTAAGATTTGCCTCTTAGCGCAAAGCAGCTTTTCCTTGCCTCACAGACATGAGTTCGATTCCCCGCTGGGGATGAAGTGTTGCTTTTTTTTTTTCTTTTCTTTTAAACCTCAAACGGACATAAAATTTATACATTGGTATGCACTGTCAGTTACTGAGATAGTTATATTTTCATGTGGGATGCTCCTTTTCAAATATTTTTTTAACAATTGAGACTGCAATTAACAGGAACAACTGTCCTTATAACTTATTTTTAAGATCCATAACACACAGACAGACAGAGCACTGCGTAATAGAGAGACAGACAGGCAGAGAAGTCACTAGATATATAAATAAACAGGGAAGCCACGTGTGCTGAAAGAAAAAAAGAACAACATGTGCGTTGTCCCTGCTGCGCTGAATAAGCGCAGGCGCTCTAACATCACCCCTCGGGATATTAGAGGCATGTTAGAGGCAAGTCTTAGTGCGCTACACCACAGAAGCTGTTGAATCATTCTTGAAGCTTTTGTGAAAGTGTTTATTTGATCTTTGGAACTCGGGCTTTATATATTCTATAGTTTATGCCTACTACATTTTGTAACATTTATTACTAAAATATGAAAAAGTTTCTGTTTTAACAATGTGTTTACACAGATTACTTTAGAATAATGATCTCTTATTTCCACTGTAAAACTCCACTTCACTCCCATATAATCAATCAAGGCGTGAGCTGGGAAAACTTCGCTCACGTTCTAAGTCGGTGGGGGGATGGAATAGCCGGCTGCTGGCAGCTTGTCTTTCTCAGCACATTTAGAGGACAAAGGATGCTGGCGGAGAGGTGTGAACGGATTTAAGAAGCGATTTAAGGTGGGCCGGATATACAAGTTTTTTCGTAGGCTCTGGTAATTCTAGTGTTAACATGCATTCCTTTAGAGCTGGATATATAATTCTTTACGGAATATTGCACCACTTGTTGAATTCTCTCTCCGACAAGCACTAGGAAAATAGCACTACACAAACCTGACTGGTTTTTTTTTTTGGCCACTTTTAATTGGTCCAGCATGACCGAGTGTGAATTTGTGCGTTGCTTTGCTCTGTAACAGGATGACAATGCGTTCAGAGAAGTTTCTCGCTTTGTGTCAGATGCTGCCAGTATTGTGAAAAATGCAAAAACCAAAATAAAAACAAAAATAAATTAAAACAGCAATGCAGTATGCTCATGGTTACTTGCAGAAAGCAGGCTGCTGATAACCGGTTAATCGACTATCTTGTTTACATACCATTCCTAAATGAGAAAACACTGTTGTACAATTGGTTCAAATTTCTCCAAAACAAAACCCACATCAACACGGGTGGTGCAGTTTAATTAGAATGGGCTTAAAATGGAGAAGGACAAACAAACTATAATTGCCTTTACTTCACTATTGGCACATAAGACTTACTGTATCTTGCTCACCTAGAAGAATCCTAACCCACCTCTTTTAAGTCAGTAGGTAACAGATGTTAAATACTATTTGAAATTGGAAAAAAATCAATTCGAATATTGAACTTAGTTTTGTCAAGTTTGACTTGCTTGTACGGAATGTTACTTGTTTTTAATAAATTCAGTAAAACGTAAAAAAAAAAAAAAAAAAAAAAAATTGAACCAGCGGTCTGGTTTTTATAATTCCAAAAATGCCCTATGCCAGATCTCCAGTGAATGAGCAAACAATTAAGTCTGGCACAGAGTGAGCACAGAAAATCCTGATTTTGTGAAGGGCATCAAGTGTCCTATTTGTATGAAGGCTGTAGTTTTCACCAGTTTCTTTTATTCAACGGTGTATTTGTCATAAGAGTGAAATTCATGCATTAAATATTAACTTAAAAAGTCAAAACAAACAATGTTATAAAGTCCACATGGTAGAGACACATAGTACAAGTTATACTCACAATCTGTAAATTACATTCAAACATTTCCAACACGTAATTATTCTTAAGTGAATCTCCAAAAAAACTTAATTGACTATTTTGACAGCACTAATATATACTATATGAACAACCTTGACAGAGAGACAATGTTACTGCCTAGTTTGATGTTTGCTAAACATCTATTGATTTCCAAAATGATTTCTGATAAAGAGGTCTCTCTCAGAACGTTTAGACATGACAAGACACACAGCTATAGTAAAAAAACAGCACCTGCTATCTATAAACTGGGAACCTGTGTGCAAGCAAAACAGATAAAAGTAACTCGTTGCTCAGATTTTATACAAGTTTGCAAGTAAATGCATTTTGCTGGCATTACCCACTGATGTTTAGGGCTTCACATTTCAAATTAAAAGTTACACTAAATACACCTTAACAGCCAACTTTGCCAAAATCCTGGAAGAAAATATATGCCCAACAATTTCCTTGTCCATAGACACTATTATCAATTATGACTAAGGCAGTGTCACCAAGACTACTGCTTCAAAGAGGAATCCTCACTCTACTTCTATTATGTACATTATTAGTAACTGCTGTGTTCAAGCTTCATTTCCTTCTAGCACTACTGCTAAAAGCTGGCCAATATAAATGTGTTAAACGTGAAGAAAAAAAATGTATTCTGGAAAAAAAAAAAGTTTCTAAAGAAGCAATTCAAACAATTATGAGACTATAAAAAATGTCTTACATTTAAATACATTATTCAAATAAAACGTGCTTTTAGGAAAAATCTTCCAAATACAGTGGAACCTCGGGTCACGATCGTAATTCGTTCCAAAACTCTGGTCGCAACCCGATTTGGTCGTGATCTGCAGTAATTTCCCCCATAGGATTGTATGTAAATACAATTAATCCGTTCCGGACCGTACGAACTGTATGTAAATATATTTTTTTAAAGATTTTTAAGCACAAAAATAGTTAATTATACCATAGAATGCACAGTGCATTCGTAAACTAAATGTAAAAACATTGAATAACACTGAGAAAACCTTGAACAGAGAAAACTAACATTGCAAGAGTTCACACTACAACCTTACGAACCGATCGCTGTAAACACTTTTTTTAAAAATGAGTTTTAAGCACAGGGGAAAAAAATGAACATTTGAAAAATCCGTAATTTATACAAAAACTAACCATAAACAACCAAAAAAACTAACCTTGCATGAGTCGAGTTCTGGCATGAAGGAAGCAAAGAGGAACTGGGTGGAGAGGAGATTACAGTTTTGAGGTAAAGTCTGTGACAATGCAGGTTCGCTGCATGCTCCCATCTCACTTCTGGGAGCCCTTAAATCCGTCACCATCGGTAATGTTACCGATGATAGATAGATCTTTATTGTCATTGTCAATTTTACAAAGGAACGACGAAATTGAAGAAATATTCACGGGGGAGGTATATGGGTCTGCATTTAATTGTCATAAACTCCACGTCTGGAGAGCAGTGTCTGGTGACTATGGTGGAATTTGTGCACCAGCTATTGTTCACATAAATGCACAGCCCCCCTCCTCTCTTCTTACCGGATTGCTCTGTCCTGTCTTGCCTGTGTGCTGTGTGGCCTGCTATCTCGATCGCCGTGTCCGGTATGAGTGGATTAAGCCACGTCTCCGTGATCAGCAATATGCAGCAGTCCCTGATGATCTTTTCCGTTGCAATCCGCAGCTGCCACTCATCCAGTTTGTTTGCCAGCGACCTCACAATTGAGGAGAAAATGCTTGGAAGCGGTGGTTTGTGTGGCTGCTTCCTTAGCCTCACTAGCACGCCGCCTCGGCACCCCCTCTTTTGTTTACGTTCTTTGCGCCGCCGCCGGCTCCTTGAAGCTGGGATTGTAATCCATGGAGAGCCCGGTGTTCATGCGATGTCGTCCGGAATGTTGTGGACGCGGAGAAACTCGGAGGTCAAGCAACTCTCGCTCTGTAAACCGATAGATAAAATATCCTGCCGGCTATACATGTATTTATCCAGGCAGGGTGGAAAAAACACAATCTGAGTCGGAGAGCACACAGCCGCAGCGTCTAAGCGCGCCGCCATTGTCACGACAGTGAGGCACTACTGTACAATGGAGAAAGGAGATGGTGCAAAAAGTGCCAAGTGCTTTTATTAAAATCAACAAAACAATCAAAAACAAAGTCCAAATTAAATAAAGTGCAGTACTTTCAGAATCCTTCAATAAATAAATAATCTCATAAAAACAGAAGTGGAGGTTAAAATCCAATAGAAAAAAGTCTTCATTAAATACAATGAGGCTAAAACAATGCTGGAAGCAGTCTCTTTAAAAACAAGCCCGGTGCATTCTTTAACTGGTGACCCCCGCTGCCTTCTCTGCCTTACGCGGCCAGCCGTCCTTCTTCTGGTCACTCCAGCTCCTTGATCGCTCAGCTGGAGCGACCACTTCCTTCTGCCCCACTGAGGGTCAGTCAAACACCCCTGCTTGAGCTCACTGTCCAGCTGCCTGCCTGCGAGCATGCGCTCGCTCGCACCGGTTCTTTCCACACTGCTTCTTGCTTACTTCCTCACTCCGCAACCTCCGTCTTTTCTTTTTCCTCCCTTTAGTCCCTCTGCGCAATGCACGTCTGACCAAGAAGAATGTACTGTACAGGGAGAAACTGAACACGTGTGTAAGTCACCGGAGCGTACAAACCGGAAGGGAAACTGGCTTGTTCGTCACCCAAGAGTGTGGTCGTGAACAGATGCAAAAGTTTGGCGAACTTTTTGGTCGTAACCCGATTTGTACGTGGTCAGAGATGTTCGTGACCCGAGGTTCCACTGTACTGAATTATTCATTACCTTTTTTCTGTGAGCAGACAAATGAACTAAAAACAACAAAAACAACATTCCACAATTCTGTTCACATGTTATCTGTTAAGCCCACCACATGGCTACATTAATCTTGGTATAAAATGGGAACAGATGAATACCACCAAGCACATTAAATCCATCCCTGTGTCACAATAATAAGATATTATATTGCACTGTCGAGAAACAAAATAACTTTTTTTTTTCTTTTTTCAATCAAACTGGATAACAAGGCAGCATAATTAATGACTGGAGAAAATGTGTATTTTTTTTTTTTTTTTTAATGTATACTGTTCTTTTGGCTTTAAATTTTCAAACAAAAGGCCATAAACTAGTCATAAAATTAACCAGGACTGTATGTTAATAACACTCAACAATGCCCATCTCTTGCAAATTCATAAGGGTTGCAGAGGACTGGCTACTGTTATGATCACAGGATTAATAAAGAGCAAACAAATTCAAATAAGGACTGCTTACCCAGAATCATCTGACAGGAAGTAACCTTACTGTGTTTGCACAAAAAAACAGGAGGAAAAAAAAAACTATTGTTCTGGGAAAACCTACTCTTTAGAGGTCACCATACAAAAAAAGACTATGTAAAACACCTGCACTGGTTGTAACCCCAGTCTAACTGTGTAACTTAACACTGCCTGCTTCTAAGTGTGATCTTTTGCTTAAATTATTCAAACAGTTGTCTCTGACAACATGCGAGCCCCATCTTAGTCAAATGCAACAGGCAACAAAAACAGACAGCTTAATTATAATAAACTGGTGTATGCAAAAACACAAAAGAAACAGGTATATGGCAGAACACTGCTTTAACACTAGAATTACCAGAGTCTACGAAAAAACTCGTAGATCCGGCCCACCTTAAAACCGTTCTCACCTCTCTTTTGTCTTCTAAATGTGCCGATTAAGAGGAGCAGCGAACAGCCGGCTATTCCATCCCCCACCATCGCAGAACGTTCACTAAGTTTTCCCAGCTCATGCCTTGTTTGATTACCTGGGAGTGACTGAACTGCTGGAGTTTTAGAATAGAAATAATAGATCGCCATTTGGAATACATGCATTTCATGTGTGTTCCGTTTCTACAGTTAATCTGTGTAAACACATTGCTAAAACAGAAACTTTTTCATATTTTAGTAATAAATGTTACAAAATGTAGGCATAAACTATAGAATGTGTAAAGCCCGAGTTCCTAAGATCAAATAAACACTTCCACAAAAGCTTCCCACACCATATAACAGCTTCCGTGGCGTAGCGCACTAAGATTTGCCTCTCAGACGGAGTAGCTTTTCTCTGCCTCACAAACATGAGTTCAATTCCCCGCTGGGGATAAAGTGTTACTTCTTTTTTTTCTTTTTAACCTCAAACGGACATAAAATTTGTAAATTGGTATGCACTGTCAGTTAATGAGATTGTTATATTTTCATGTGGGATGCTCCTTTTAAAATATATTTTTAACAATTGAGACTGCAATTAACACGATACTGTCCTTATAACTTATTTTTTTCAAGATCCATAACACACAGACAGACAGAGCACTGCGTAATACAGAGACAGACAGGCAGAGATATACAAACAAACAGGGAAGGCACGTGTACTGAAAGAAAAAAAAATCAACATGCGCGTTGTTTCTGCAGCACTGAATAAGCTCACCCGCTCTAACATCACCCCTCCCCCGATCTGGCTCTCTAAGTAACAGCGCAAGTACAGACGCAAAACAAGTGTAATCAAGAGTCCTGGTTCGATCCCCACTCACTCCTATATTTGCCGTTTTCAGTAGTAAGCTGCTCTTTTTGTTAATATTATACAGTACACACATGCACTTGATTTGTGTCTGTACTTGCGCTGTTACTTAGAGAGTCAGATCGAGGGTGAGGGGTGATGTTAGAGCGGGTGAGCTTATTCAGTGCTGCAGAAACAACGCACATGTTGATTTTTTTTTTTCTTTCAGTACATGTGCCTTCCCTGTTTATTTGTATATCTCTGCCTGTCTGTCTCTGTATTACGCAGTGCTCTGTCTGTCTGTGTGTTATGGATCTTGAAAAAATAAGTTATAAGGACGGTTTGCTGACTTGGAGCACCACTGCCTTACTGTGCCACAGAGACACGAGTTCGATTCCCAGCTTTGAAGAAAGTGTTTTTTTTTCCTCAAACGGACATTGAATTTATAAATTGGTATGCACTGTAAATCGTTAACTTTAAAATGTCAATCGTGGTTATTTCTGTTGATTAATTCATGCTTTTTTACTTAAGAGTCAGAACAGGAGCTTTTTCAGCTTATTCAGCTTCTGATCTGACTCAAACAGCGCCAGTATAACTTCACACCCAACCTGACGCTGTTCGTTTTCAAATAATATTGCATTACTTCGACGATGTTTTCTGATTGGTACTATTCGCGTCATAAAATGATTTCTTCAAAACGTCACATATATTTGTCTCTTTCTTTTTTTAAAATGTGCATTGTAGCACTCAGCAACTGGCCACCTGCATGTTCTTGCGCACACTAAATCAGACAGCGCTATATGCAATCATCAGATTCAAATGTTAACAGTTATATAGCACAGAATGGAAATCAGCAGTTCTTAGCATTCCACCTACTGTAACTTGCTTTCTTTTTTCTTCGGTTATAGTCTTGAATAAAAGTGCACTTGTTTTGTTATACTTTTACATCAACATATGTTCCTGTGTTTGAGCTACATGGGCATGCTCAAAAAATACACGTATAATGCCACGAAAAGTGCATGCAGACACTTCAGTTCGCAAGCATTGGTACGACAATGCAGTCACAAGTACACTGCAGAGCTTTAGTGCGTCTTTATGTGAAAACAGCATCAGATGGGGAGTGTCTGATGATTGCATATAGCGCTGAAGTTACTGCTCTTTACTATGCTTTCCTCTGCATGTCCTGGAGTACAAAAGCAGCAGCATACAGCAACACGTGGGAACTGGCAATACTGGGGGAAAAAAACACGCGGTCGTATGTATCGTGATACACTGCAGAACTATAGCGCGTCTTTATGTAAAAACAGCAGTGTCAGGTGGGGGGCGGTAGGGATGGATCCTGAACGTGACTGAGACAATGAAAAGTGAATTTAAAAAAAATAAAGCTAACCTTTACAAATATCATAAATTACACCGGCTGTTACAGACTGAAATCAAATGTATCATTTTATTCTAAAATAGTGAAAATAAGAACACTTCTCAAATGGGAGTTGTGCAGGATCAAACTCATGACCTTCTGATTCCAAGTCAGCGACTGATACTGTTACGCCACGGAAGCAGTGATAGTTAAGTCATGTCAATGTCTCACACTAAGGCGGGTTTTTTTGGCGGTGGCTTTTTTTTGTACCTTTTGTGAAAGTGTTTCTTTGATATTTGGACTTCAGGCGTCATACATTATATAGTTTATGCCTACATTTTGTCATTTGCTACTAGAATATTGTAAACTGTTTCTGTTTTAGCAATGTGTTTACACAGATTACTGTAGAAATGCAACACATATGAAATGCGTGTGTTCCAAATAACAATCTTATTATTTCTACTCTAAAACTCCACTTCACTCCCAGATAATCAATCAAGGCATTAGCTGGGAAAAGCTTGTTTACGTTCTAAGTCGTTGGGGGGATGGAATAGCCGGCTGCTGGCAGCTTGTCTTTATCAGTACATTTAGATGACAAAAGACGCTGGCGGAGAGGTGAGAAAGGTTTTAAGAAGCGATTTAAGGTGGGCCGGATCTACGAGTTTTTTCGTAGGCTCTGGTAATTCTAGTGTTAAGAGAGACACAGCCAAAAGAAATTAAGAATTGCATTACAGAATTGGCTCTGCTAGTTTCAGCAGTATTTCATTTCAACTATGAAACTTCGCAATATAAAACACAATAAAGTAGTTTGAAATTTCAAGATGTTTTACCACAAGTTTTTCCAATACAAAAAAAAGGCATTTTTGAACTTGCAGGTAAACTAACATTCTTTTCTGACAAAATGCTATCAGGAGTTATTTTTAAATATTTCAAGCACATTCGGTATACATTTACACAATTCCTGTTGTATTTATTGGTCAAAAATTATTAAACATTTTTTCACATTAAAAGTAACCAAAGTACTCACCAAGATTTAATGAAAAGAAGTGAGCATAAATTAGAATGACAAAAATCAGAGTAATGAAATCTAAAAAGATGCAAGTTTACTTGTCTGTATAGACTCAAACCATGTGAAACTACAACAACTTCACCAGATTAAGCGATGAAAACATAAACAGCCCTTCAGTTTATTTAAAAACAGCAGCAAACCTAAAAAAAAAATAAATTACTAAGTATCTGATATAATGGATGGATGCTTATTCTCCAGATATTTTGATTTAGTGGTAGGTCACTGTCCACGTGAAATTAGTATACCATATACTCTTCACCAGGGGTGTATACTAAATGCTTTGGTTTTCGTCCCCATGTAGCCTAAGGATCTTCAATAAAATTAATATATATAAAAAAAATTAATTTTATTGAAATCACACAACATTCTATACAAATAGATACATCCATCCATCCATCCATTGTCTCCCGCTTATCCGAGGTCGGGTCGCGGGGGCAGCAGCTTGAGCAGAGATGCCCAGACTTCCCTCTCCCCGGCCACTTCTTCTAGCTCTTCCGGGAGAATCCCAAGGCGTTCCCAGGCCAGTCGAGAGACATAGTCCCTCCAGCGTGTCCTGGGTCTTCCCCGGGGCCTCCTCCCGGTTGGACGTGCCCGGAACACCTCACCAGGGAGGTGTCCAGGAGGCATCCTGATCAGATGCCCGAGCCACCTCATCTGACTCCTCTCGATGCGGAGGAGCAGCGGCTCTACTCTGAGTCCCCTCCCGGATGACTGAGCTTCTCACCCTATCTTTAAGGGAAAGCCCAGACACCCTGCAGAGGAAACTTATTTCAGCCGCTTGTATTCGCGATCTCGTTCTTTCGGTCACTACCCATAGCTCATGACCATAGGTGAGGGTAGGAACATAGATCGACTGGTAAATTGAGAGCTTCGCCTTGCGGCTCAGCTCCTTTTTCACCACGACAGACCGATGCAACGCCCGCATTACTGCGGATGCCGCACCGATCCGCCTGTCGATCTCACGCTCCATTCTTCCCTCACTCGTGAACAAGACCCCGAGATACTTGAACTCCTCCACTTGGGGCAGGATCTCGCTACCAACCCTGAGAGGGCACTCCACCCTTTTCCGGCTGAGGACCATGGTCTCGGATTTGGAGGTGCTGATTCTCATCCCAGCCGCTTCACACTCGGCTGCGAACCGATCCAGAGAGAGCTGAAGATCACGGCCTGATGAAGCAAACAGGACAACATCATCTGCAAAAAGCAGTGACTCAATCCTGAGCCCACCAAACCGGACCCCCTCAACACCCTGGCTGCGCCTAGAAATTCTGTCCATAAAAGTTATGAACAGAATCGGTGACAAAGGGCAGCCCTGGCGGAGTCCAACTCTCACTGGAAACGGGTTCGACTTACTGCCGGCAATGCGGACCAAGCTCTGGCACCGATCGTACAGGGACTGAACAGCCCTGATAAGGGGGGCCGGTACCCCATACTCTCGGAGTACCCCCCACAGGATTCCCCGAGGGACACGGTCGAATGCCTTTTCTAAGTCCACAAAACACATGTAGACTGGTTGGGCAAACTCCCATGCACCCTCCAGGACCCTGCTAAGGGTATAGAGCTGGTCCACTGTTCCGCGACCAGGACGAAAACCACACTGTTCCTCCTGAATCCGAGGCTCGACTATCCGACGGACCCTCCTCTCCAGGACCCCTGAATAGACTTTTCCAGGGAGGCTGAGGAGTGTGATCCCTCTGTAGTTGGAACACACCCTCCGATCCCCCTTCTTAAAGAGGGGGACCACCACCCCGGTCTGCCAATCCAGAGGCACTGTCCCTGATGTCCATGCGATGTTGCAGAGGCGTGTCAGCCAAGACAGTCCTACAACATCCAGAGTCTTGAGGAACTCCGGGCGTATCTCATCCACCCCCGGGGCCCTGCCACCAAGGAGTTTTTTGACCACCTCGGTGACCTCAGTCCCAGAGATGGGGGAGCCCACCTCTGAGTCCCCAGGCTCTGCTTCCTCATTGGAAGGCATGTTAATGGGATTGAGGAGGTCTTCGAAGTATTCCCCCCACCGATCCCACAACGTCCCGAGTCGAGGTCAGCAGCGCACCATCCCCACCATATACAGTGTTGACACTGCACTGCTTCCCCTTCCTGAGACGCCGGATGGTGGACCAGAATCTCCTCGAAGCCGTCCGAAAGTCATTCTCCATGGCCTCCCCAAACTCCTCCCACGCCCGAGTTTTTGCCTCAGCAACCACCAAAGCCGCATTCCGCTTGGCCTGCCGGTACCTATCAGCTGCCTCCGGGGTCCCACAGGAGAAAAGGGTCCCGTAGGACTCCTTCTTCAGCTTGACGGCATCCTTCACCGCCGGTGTCCACCAGCGGGTTCGGGGATTGCCGCCACGACAGGCACCTGACCACCTTACGGCCACAGCTCCGGTCAGCTGCCTCAACAATAGAGGCACGGAACATGGCCCATTCGGACTCAATGTCCCCCACCTCCCTCGGGATGTGGTCGAAGTTCTGCCGGAGGTGGGAGTTGAAGCTACTTCTGACAGGGGGCTCTGCCAGACGTTCCCAGCAGACCCTCACAACACGTTTGGGCCTACCACGCCTGACCGGCATCCTCCCCCACCATCGAAGCCAACTCACCACCAGGTGGTGATCAGTTGACAGCTCCGCCCCTCTCTTCACCCGAGTGTCCAAGACATGTGGCCGCAAGTCCGACGACACGACCACAAAGTCGATCATCGAACTGAGGTCTAGGGTGTCCTGGTGCCAAGTGCACATATGAACACCTCTATGTTTGAACATGGTGTTCGTTATGGACAATCCGTGACGAGCACAGAAGTCCAATAACAAAACACCGCTCGGGTTCAGATCAGGGGGGCCATTCCTCCCAATCACGCCCTTCCAGGTCTCACTGTCATTGCCCACGTGAGCATTGAAGTCTCCCAGCAGAACGAGGGAGTCCCCAGAAGGTATGCCCTCTAGCACCCCCTCCAGGGACTCCAAATAGGGTGGGTACTCCGAACTGCTGTTCGGTGCATACGCACAAACAACAGTTAGGACCCGTCCCCCCACCCGAAGGCGAAGGGAGGCTACCCTCTCGTCCACCGGGGTAAACCCCAATGTACAGGCTCCAAGTTGGGGGGCAATAAGTATACCCACACCTGCTCGGCACCTCTCACCGGGGGCAACTCCAGAGTGGTAGAGAGTCCAGCCCCTCTCAAGGAGATTGGTTCCAGAGTCCAAGCTGTGCGTCGAGGTGAGTCCGACTATATCTAGCCGGAACCTCTCAACTTCGCGCACTAGCTCAGGCTCCTTCCCCTTCAGAGAGGTGACATTCCACGTCCCAAGAGCCAGTTTCTGTAGCCGAGGATCGGACCGCCAAGGTCCCCGCCTTCGGCCACCACCCAACTCACACTGCACCCGACCTCCTTGGCCCCTCCCATAGGTGGTGAGCCCATGGGAAGGGGGACCCACGTTGCCTCTTCGGGCTGTGCCCGGCCGAGCCCCATGGGTGCAGGCCCGGCCACCAGGCGCTCGCCATCGAGCCCCACCTCCAGGCCTGGCTCCAGAGTGGGGCCCCGGTGACCCGCGTCCGGGCAAGGGAAAACGCCGTCCAAAATTGTTTTTCTTCATAGGAGGTTTGTTTAACCGCTCTTTGTCTCATCCCTTCACCTAGGACCAGTTTGCCTTGGGTGGCCCTACCAGGGGCATAAAGCCCCGGACAACAGAGCTCCTAGGATCATTGGGACACGCAAACAACTCCACCACGATAAGGTGACGGTTAAAGGAGGGGCAAATAGATACATTTTTACAAAAAACAGGATCAAAAACAAATCAACCCCGACCCCAAGGATATTTAATTTTAAGACCACAAAATTGAGTTTTGCTGCCTACTATAATTAAAAGTACAAAGTAAAGCACATAAACTAACATTAATGCCTCGGTTGTTTAAAAAATAATAATAATTGTACAACTGCCTGCTTTTAGAGCACATTGGAAAGGCATTTACTACTTAAAAACAACAAATGGTTGTTGTACAGCAGTTATCACCAATCTTCTCAAGCCCAACATCCCTGACCTCGGCCTTGGTGAAAGGCAAGATCTACTTATGAAGCGCTGAGAGAAAGACAGCCCAGATTGTGCTTCCAACTTAAAGCTTTTATTTAAGCAAACTGAATTTGAGTTGCATGAAAATGCTTTGGTCCAACTTTCAAACAGATCCAGCTAAGATAACACTGTAACTAACATATCAAACAGATAATAGCTCTCTTGCTTTAAGAATTTTACATCACACCTTTAATTTTGTTTCATTAACTCCAGCACAAAAACTGGCCTATTTTCCAATAGTATGAGGAAATTAACACCATTGTTAACTGTTTTGCTTATCTACTGAATGAAAGTTGAAAAGCCCCAATATTACATTTCAATAGTTTTTTTTAAAAAGTAGAACTGTAAATCTTTGTAACAGCCTAATTTTGTGCCAACAACATTCTCATTCAGTGAAATTAAAGTCAAGTGTATTTCACTAATACTCCAGAAGGCAAAACTGTTTCAATCATGCTACTTAGTGTGATGGCTGGCTGTACTCTAATGCAAGAGCTTTGTAGTTTGGCCCATAGCTACAAACAGCAAATCTGAGGCAGTTGGTTGGTGAGGGGTCTGTCAGTAAGGCAGCCACTTCAGGGTAATGCAGCTATATAGTCTACTCCCGTTTTAAAATAACTTCCTCACAAAATTTTGCAAAGTTCTAAAATTAATCAAAATATTTTAACAATCCCCCATCATTTACAATGCATTGTTCTTGTAGAAAATCCATGTGATATGATTTTATCACTAATCTGTGAACAATTTGGCCATATTTTCACCCCTTCTTCTTAGGTAAACACCTGCTCAACACAGGTAACTGGATGCATACACTGAATGTCACTTTGAACAATGAGGGAAAGTCAATTTAGTTACAAGCCCATAACAGCAGACTAGTAGTTACCCCTAAACTCAAACACTGAAACTTAACAGCTTTAAGTTTTATGTTATACAGTAATCCCTCCTCCATCGCGGGGGTTGCGTTCCAGAGCCACCCGCGAAATAAGAAAATCCGCGAAGTAGAAACCATATGTTTATATGGTTATTTTTATATTGTCATGCTTGGGTCACAGATTTGCGCAGAAACACAGGAGGTTGTAGAGAGACAGGAACGTTATTCAAACACTGCAAACAAACATTTGTCTCTTTTTCAAAAGTTTAAACTGTGCTCCATGACAAGACAGAGATGACAGTTCTGTCTCACAATTAAAAGAATGCAAACATATCTACCTCTTCAAAGGAGTGCGTGTCAGGAGCAGTGACTGTCACAGAGATAGCCCTATTGATTTGTTTGCATTTCTCTCTGTTTGGCTTTTAAGTATACGAAGCACCGTGGCACAAAGCTGTTGAAGGCGGCAGCTCACACCCCCTCCGTCAGGAGCAGATAGAGAGAGAGAGAGAGAGAGACAGAGAGAGACAGAGTTTGCTTTTCAAGCACAAATCAATACGTGCCCTTCGAGCTTTTAAGTATGCGAAGCACTGTGCAGCATGTCGTTTCAGAAAGCAGCTGCACAAAGGATAGCAACTTGAAGATAATCTTTCAGCATTTTTAGACGAGCGTCTGTATCGTCTAGGTGTGCGAACAGCCCACATGCTCACACCCCCTAGGTCAGGATCACAGAAAGTCAGCGCAAGAGAGAGAGAGAGAGAGAAAGTAAGTTGGGTAGCTTCTCAGCCATCTGCCAATAGTGTCCCTTGTATGAAATCAACTGGGCAAACCAACTGAGGAAGCATGTACCAGAAATTAAAAGACCCATTGTCCGCAGAAACCCGCGAAGCAGCGAAAAATCCGCGATATATATTTAAATATGCTTACATATAAAATCCGCGATGGAGTGAAGCCGCGAAAGGCGAAGCGCGATATAGCGAGGGATTACTGTAATACTAACAGTCTTCTCTTGGGTCCTGTTCTTCATTTAAAATACTAGATCACATTTAGGTCTGTTCAACCCATCCTGCTTGTTCCACATCCATCTCTAGTAATCAAAAGTTATGAAAATATCTAGTTATAAAAGTTAAAACATGTTAAAAAATATAATGCCCTTCCAAGCATCTGGATGAGAGCAAGCAAAAATGTAGTGACATGCCAGCTGCAGATTTTACTGTAACTTTTGGCAGTATTAAGCTTGTGTAATGTTTGTTCTTAGTAGGCAATACTTTCACATCTCCCATAAAACAAATGGAGGTTGCCCTGTTACAATGAAACAGCACGAGGGTCAGGTGTGTGGGCTCTCAACACTGGCATTCAACCAATGATTTAGAGAGATAAAGTAATCTCAAACTCTGATATCACTTACAGTAGTTTAGGCATCTGAACATCTCAGCTATCTAAGCACTGAATAATACATGTTGTTCACAAATCGGGTAGCATACAGCAATTTCTAAGTCCATTTGGAAAAATCTGTTAGCTTGAAAAGAGGCCAATGACATTGACCATAATAGCAGCCTTGCATAGTGCTTAAAAAAAAAACACTGATTATACAACAAGCAATGTTCCATCACTTAAAATACTTTCTGAAGCATGTTTTGTGTGGCTTGGTGGCAGAACAGATCTTCATTTAAATCACCTGTTCTCAAACAAGGGGAAAAACAGTGAACTTTAGAGTCGCCCTCACACCTCAAGTGGAAAGTGGGAGACTCAAATCTGCACGGGAAAGCATGGATCAGGGTTACAGAGAAGTTGGGTAAATTGGGGTGAGCTGAACCACAGAGTTCACGTACAGACGAGTACACAGGTTGAAGTGGTACATCAGTCTGAACAATTGCATTAACAATTACTAGATCTGTGGCCAAATCTTTACTAAACATAACTGTCTTTATGCATTTTAAAATGGCAAATAAAGTTAAGATGATGCTGCTGCATTAGTGATTTTTGACTTGCATATCTTGTAGATAGCCATTACATGTTTTGCAGTGTAGCTGGCAGTAAATAGTGAATAGCCAAAATTGATACTCCTTGGTGCTGATCCCTCCTTTGCTTTTTACCCTCCAACACATTGAGTAGTCCAAATAACTTTTGCAAGCATGGAGTGTGAAAGGTATATCGATGGATTGTTAATTCAAAGAATACACTTTTTAAAAATAGTAACTATGGTGATATAACAATAAGACTTTGTAAATCTTAAGTCCAAGTCCTCAATAAGCAAGTCTAAGTCTTTTTTTTTTTTTTTTAATTTTGTTATGCAGGTCACTAAAATTAAGACTCACATCTGACTTGACTCAAGTCATGTGACTGGAGTCATCCATCTCTATCACAAACAGTTATAAGGGCAGATTACAGAATAAAATATGTCTATAAAGTCATTCCTTATGAACAATATATATATATCAGTAATATTTCTATTCTACTTGTCTATCTAAACATGCACTAAATTATAGGAACACTACCTAAAATATTTGTAATTTTGGAGGAACATTTCAAAGAGCATTTTTGTGTGGAGTATTCCTTTAACAATTTGTTTCACACATCATTATAAAATAAAAATCACAAAGTAAAACATTATGAATATCTACTTGTGCTTCTTCTTGCCTATTTGTTGATCTATCTAAATGTGCAGTAAATGAATATTTAACCCAAAATGTTTTTTTAATGTTGGTGAAAGTAACATTACAATTCTTTGGATAGAGAATTTATTAACACTAACATAAACGATTATAAAACTCAACACACAAAAAAGTAAGTAAATTATGCCATTAAGTTAATTCCTTATGAATATCTAATTGAGATTCTTTTTACCGATTTATGTTATTTAGTGTTCCATCTAAACAATTCAATAAATGATTTTTACAATCCAAAGCTATACGAAATGCACTTCATTCGTAGTATGGAATGTTAAAAATATCACATCATCATGAAGGGATTTCATTAGGCTTTCTTGTATGCATGTGTGCTGGAAAGCATGCATCCAAGCTTCACCCGAAATGACTGATAATAAATAAAGAGGTCTTACTTGATCTTGTGCCAGCTGAAGCCTGCGAGATGCCTTCAGATGATCTACGTCTCTTGGCCACGTGCCCTGGGGTATTTTGAAATCTGTCTGGACTACACTGACATGATCGTAACCTTTTGCGCCCGCTAATCTGACCGCCGTTAGAAACCTGTTTACCACAAGTCGCCTTCTCCTTCCTGCTCTTCGGTGTCACTCTGCTAACCTTGCCGCTCTTCTTTACCGAGTCCACAAGGTTCGCCTTGAGGTTCTGCCCCATTAAGGCAGTGAGAGCCTGAAGTCTGACGACGCCTAAATCTACCTGGGTCCGCTGTCTTGGGACTGGCAGCCTCTGACTCCTCCTCAAGGTACGTCTTGGCAGAATCCCTTCAACCCAATCAAAACTCTGCTCTTCTCTGGGTACCTTGATTTGCACTTGCAGGGCGTTCGCTAAGCTGCCAGGGGCCGGCTGGAGGCGACTCATCTGCTCAGACTTTCGCGGGCGACCCCTCCCACGCTTCGGAACCACCGGCTGAACGCTAATGATACCGGGCCGGGGTTTAGGTGTGTCCATTTCGCGTGGCCCACCTGTGCCTTCTATTAGCTTTGCTTGACTTCTAGTGAGTATCCCGTCAATCACGGGATGCCGCGTGAACGAGTCAGTACCTGTGCAGCCCTCGTCGCCAAGGCCGGGTCCTGGTTCCGCCACACTGTTAGTATCCACTGGTCGCTCCTCTGTCGAGGTGATAAGCGTGTCCCCTCCCGGGTCATCCCTCCTCTGCTCGTTCGAATGGGACTGTTTGGAAGACGAGGCGGTTTGGCCATCAGCGCAGTTATTATTACTATCGACACCACTTTGGTCCGGAGGGCACGTGCACCGGCCTAAGCGCTGCACTTCAAGTTTCTCTTTTTCAACAGCAGCCGGTGGAATGGCTGGTCCTGCTGTAGACTGTTCCTCCTGCGTTAATTTAAAGTTTCGTTTTCTTGGCTGCCTATCCGCAGTATTAATCAGTGGTGACCTGTTTAATT
Source organism: Erpetoichthys calabaricus (assembly GCF_900747795.2). NCBI lineage: Eukaryota > Metazoa > Chordata > Cladistia > Polypteriformes > Polypteridae > Erpetoichthys > Erpetoichthys calabaricus. The sequence continues at coordinate 8,717,652 of NC_041406.2, forward strand.
TGACTCTCCCTGTCGGCAATGGAAGCATTATGCCGAGACGCTGCAAAAAAAAATAAATAAATAAATGCCGGGATTTTCGAAATGCTGCGCGGCTGCAGCTTCTTTAGGCCTGCGACACTTTTGTAGAACCTTCGAGCGGACAAACTTGGCGTGTGGCCGAAGTGACTTTTGGACGCCAGCAAAAGGCGAACTTGAAGAGCACGGAGTAAAAATGGCTTCTGCGTTCGCACTCGTTTATCAATGGCGAAACGCCTTCTCTACGGTTCCTAAATTTCCGTCACGTACACGTATTTAGCAAACTTTAAAATATTTCAAAGGTAAATCGAATATACTAAGTTACTAAATTATAATTTTCACACGTAGATTAGTCGTAATTTGCAATAAAAAAATACGCCATCACCAAACGACACCTACTCGCTCGTAACACAAACGGGCGCGAATTGATGCATGTAACGTTACGACAGATTCTTTATTTATTTTTTTATGATCTGTGCTCCTTTACTCATTCCGTTTTTCTTTTCCATTCACTTCCTAATTCGTAAAAACCTTTCAATTTTGTTACTACATTATTTCCAAGCTTACGACTTTCTCCTCCTTTGTGACTTCTGTATGACTATCGGATACAGCTCACGTGTCAGACAGTCGGCGCGTGCGCATCACCTGTGTTGCGTCACCTTGACCGGTGGCCCGCCCTCCGGCAACTGCGACTGAACCTGCGAGATGCTTTACTGCCAACTCTAGCAACTGATTTATGTTTTTTATAGCATTAAACAATATACGTGGGTTTTATGTAAATCAAAGCGCAAATAAATGTTGTTTAGAATAAAAAAATGAAAATTAATTTCCTCACTTTTTAAAAATAATTACATTTACATTTATTTGCTTAGCAGACGCTTTTATCCAAAGTTGGATTGATTCCATCATTAAGATTATGGCTAATTTTACAGACGGACGCCCTTCCTGACACTAATCCTCTCTATTTACCTGCGACAAGTTGTGCTGGTCTGCCTTCCTTGGGCTAGATTGGTCTTTCGAGCTGGACTGTATTGTGTAGCACGTGAACAGAGGAAGTGGAGAGAATGTTGAATGGATGGAGAAGGGCTTTGGAAGATAGATTGAAAATAAATAGGAAGAAGACAGAATATATAAGAGTTAATGATGACCAGGACTCAGAACTCAACCTGCAGGGAGATCTATTGTTAAGAGTGGATAAATTTAACTATGCAGGATTAGTTGTAGTCCAAGATGAAACACTAGATGTTGAGATAACCCATAGAGTGCAGAGTGGATGGGACAATCAGGAGTATTCAGTGATCAATGAATTAAGCAGAAGGTTAAAGGTAAGACCGAGGTAAGACAAGCAATGATGTATGGGCTGTAAGGGCAGCTGAGGAGAAGGAGTGATGTGACAGAAATGAGAATGTTGTGAAAGATGTGTAGGCAGAATAAGAAATGAGACAATTGGAGGCACAACAAAAGTGGGAGCGAAATCTAGGAAAGTAGGCTGAAGTGGTATGGACAGACAATGAAGATGTTGGCAAAAGAGTGATGGGAATGGAAGTCCAGGGGAAGAGAAAGTGAGGGAGGCCAAAGCAGATGTGGTCTTATCGAGTAAAGAAAGACTTAAAGGAAGAGGGTTTGACTACGGAGGAGGAGGTGCAGGACCAAGCTGTTTGTAGAAGATTGATCAATCACATTGGCCTCACATAGTAGTGGGAAAGATAAATAGGATTAAGGAGATGCTTTTATCCAAAGTGTCTCACAAAAAATCAACTTAATCGAGTAACATCAGTCAAGGAACTGTTTTCAATAAGTGTAGCAGGACAGGAAACAAAAAATCATCACAAGTGAAGAGCTGTAAAGTTAGTATAACAAAAAAAATGATCAATTAAAAATATGACACACATCCTCAGAGTAACAACCATTCGTTAACAATCTGACGATATTCACAGAGCAGTAGGATTAAACTGCTTCTTATACTTAATAATAATTCTTTGCATTTATATAGCACTTTTCTCACTACTCAAAGCGCTCAGCAATTGCAGGTTAAGGGTCTTGCTCAAGGGCCCAACAGAGCAGAGTCCCTATTGGCATTTACGGGATTCGAACCGGCAACCTTCCGATTGCCAGTGCAGATCCCTAGCCTCAGAGCCACCACTCCTTATTAAGGGGAGTCAGCAATTTGGATGGAGCTGGGCAGCAAACAGAATCTGCCCAATTTTCCTCACCTCCCACCTCCCTCTATGCTGGAAAATATATTCATCAGTTTCAAGGACTTAGACAGCATCTCTGCAATATATAAAACCATTTTACAGTCCCTCCCTTTCAAAGATTCAAGATAGATAGATAGATAGATACTTTATTAATCCCAAGGGGAAATTCACTTACTCCAGCAGCACCTTACTGATACAAACAAACAATATTAAATTAAAGATTGATAATAATGCAGATAAAAACAGACAATAACTTTGTATAATGTTAAATGTTAACGTTTACCCCCCCGGGTGGAATTGAAGAGTCACATAGTTTGGGGGAGGAACGATCTCCTCAGTCTGTCAGTGGAGCAGGACAGTGACAGCAATCTGTCACTGAAGCTGCTCCTCTGTCTGGAGATGACACTGTTTAGTGGATGCAGTGGATTCTCCATAATTGGTAGGAGCCTGCTGAGCGCCCGTTGCTCTGCCACAGATGTCAAACTGTCTAGCTCCATGCCAACAATAGAGCCTGCCTTCCTCACCAGTTTGACCAGGCGTGAGGCGTCTTTCTCTTAATGCTGCCTCCCAGCACACCACTGCGTAGAAGAGGGCGCTCGCCACAACCGTCTGATAGAACATCTGCAGCATCTTATTGCAGATGTTGAAGGGACGCCAGCCTTCTAAGGTAGTATAACCGGCTCTGTCCTCTCTTACACAGAGCATCAGTATTGGCAGTCAGTCTAATTTATCATCCAGCTGCACTCCCAGGTATTTATAGGTCTGCACCCTCTGCACACAGTCACCTCTGATGATCACGGGGTCCATGAGGTGTCTGGGCATCCTAAAATCCACCACTAGCTCCTTGGTATTGCTGGTGTTCAGGTGTAGGTGGTTTGAGTCGCACCATTTAACAAAGTCATTGATTAGGTCCCTATACTCCTCCTTCTGCCCACTCCTGATGCAGCCCACAATAGCAGTGTCGTCAGCAAACTTTTGCATGTGGCAGGACTCCGAGTTGTGTTGGAAGTCCAATGTATATAGGCTGAACAGGACCGGAGAAAGTACAGTCCCTTGTGGCGCTCCTGTGTTGCTGACCACAATGTCAGACGTGCAGGTCCCAAGACGCATGTACTGAGGTCTGTCTTTAAGATAGTCCACGATCCATGCCACCAGGTATGAATCTACTCCCATCTCTGTCAGCTTGTCCCTAAGGAGCAGATGTTGGATTGTGTTGAAGGCGCTAGAGAAGTCTAGAAACATAATTCTTACAGCACCACTGCCTCTGTCCAAGTGAGAGAGGGATCGATGTAGCATATAGATGATGGCATCCTCCGCTCCCACCTTCTCCTGATATGCAAACTGCAGAGGGTCAAGAGCGTGTTGAACCTGTGGCCTCAGGTGGTGAAGCAGCAGCCTCTCCATGGTCTTCATCACATGTGATGTCAGAGCAACAGGCCGGAAGTCATTCAGCTCACTAGGACGTGATACCTTTGAGACTCTCCCCTGTTCCAGGCTCAGGTTGAAGATGCGCTGTAGAGCAGGGGTCCCCAACCCCCGGTCCGCGGCCCACTACCGGTCCGCAGCCGTCTGACAGCCGGGCTGCGAGAGAACTGCCAGCAACGGCGACTCACTCAGACTTTTCAGAACGCTTGGCGGGCGGGGCTTTGCAGCGGCGCAGAGAGAGGAGAGAGACCGAGGTGAGAGAGTATTACAACAAAGTATTTTTATGGTCCCAACAGTTTCCCCATATGACACGAGTCTATAGAAATCACGTTACTACGAAGTACATTCAACTGATGCTCTCATTACAACGAAGTGACCTTGAAATGCTTGAACGAATCATCCACAGAGCAGTTAGATCTGTGGTCGCAGCTCAGATGTGCACGTTTGCACAACGATCCCCAAACAGAAACATTGTAAAAAAATCTCTTTCTTCGAACTTTCCTCGTACTGTTTGTTTTTTTGCTGTTTTTGTTTTCTGTGGTTTTCATTGATTCCTTTTGCTTATTGCTTGTCAACATTTGAAAAACATCCATTGGAATTTAACTCATTGTCACCCTCCTATAGAAACGGCAGACATGAAAAAAAGATAGCAATGTTAATGGTTGTGATGTGCAATCTGTTGGATTGGCAAATGTAAAGCATATGTCTTTGTTATATGCAAAAAAAGAAGAAAAATCTCAGATTGCAAACTTATGCGAACTGCTTAATAACTTTAATAATAATAGAAATGTTATGTAAATTGTGTATAAAACTGCCCCCCCACCTAACCCCCGACCGGTCCGTGGAAAAATTTGCATCTCATAAAATGGTCCTTGCTGTCAAAAAGGTTGGGGACCACTGCTGCAGAGGACCCCCCAGCTCCGATGCACAGACCTTCAGCAGTCATGGCGATACTCCATCTGGACCCGCTGCTTTGCTGGCACAAAGTCTCCTCAGCTCGCTGCTCATTTGCGCTGTTGTAATTATGGGTGGGGATATCTCTCCTATGCTGGTATCAGCAGAAGGATGTGTGAAGGGTGCAGTACTCCGAGGTGAGAGTGAGAGTGGGTTAGGGTGGTCAAACCTGTTAAAGAAGTTGTTCATTTGGTTTGCTCTCTTCACGTCTCTCTCAATGGTGGTACCCCGCTTTGAACTGCAGCCAGTGATGATCTTCATCCCATCCCACACTTCCTTCATGCTGTTATTCTGCAACTTCTGCTCCAGCTTTCTCCTTTACTGCTCCTTCGCCGCCCTGAGCTGGACTCGGAGTTCCTTCTGCACGCGCTTGAGCTCATGCTGATCACCGTCTTTAAAAGCCCTTTTCTTCTGGTTCAAAAGGCCCTTGAAGTCACTTGTAATCCATTGCTTGTTGTTAGCATAGCATCGTACAGTTCTTACTGGAACTACAATGTCCATACAGAAGTTGATGTAGTCAGTAGTGCAGTCAACAACTTCCTCAATGTTCTCACTATGTGATCCCTGCAGGATATCCCAGTCTGTAGTTCCAAAGCATTCTCTCAGAGCATTCTCAGCCTCCGGGGTCCACTTCCTGAATGATCGTGTGGTTACAGGTAGGACCCTCACGTTTGGTTTGTAGTGAGGCTGAAGCAGAACCAGGTTATGATCCGCTTTCCCAAGCACAGGCAGCGGGGTGGCGCTGTATGCGTCTTTAACGTTTGCATACAGTAAATCAATAGTCTTATTTCCCCGGGTGTTACAGTCCACATACTGGGAGAAGGCAGGACAATGGGAAAAAGATATCTCCCTCAACATATCAGAAAAGGAGTGGAAGGTAGCAATGCAGAGAATTCACTCGAGCTCAATATGTGCAAAGCATACAATTATTCAACTAAAAATGATATATCGAGGACATCTGTCTCACTTAAAATTGTCCAAAATGTTTCCAGGGCAAGATCCAACCTGCGAACGCTGCAATCAAGTTCCAGCCTCACTGGGTCACATGTTTTGGGCCTGCACCAAATTAACATCATTTTGGACCAAAATTTTTAAATGCCTTTCAGACAGCTTTGGTGTCCCAATCCCTCTTAATCCACTAACAGCTGTGTTTGGTGGGATCACAGAGGAGCTTAAAGTGGAGAAGGACAAACAAACTGTAATGGCCTTTACTACACTATTGGCACGTAGACTTGTCTTGCTCAACTGGAAGAATCCTAACTCTCCCCTTTTAAGTCAGTGGGCAACTGATGTTATATATTATTTGAAATTGGGGAAAAAATAAAATTCTCACTTAGAGGATCTGTGCAGAAATGTTTCAAAACCTGGCAGGATCTAATCAATAACATTTTAGAATAAGCTTTTAAAGCGCCAAGGAAGCAGATTCTCTCCCTATTCTCTTTTTGTTTTCTTTTTCTTCTCCATTTATCTATATTCACTTATTAATTGATCTATTTACTTATTTTTACTAGGTTTAAGTTTTATTCTCCTGCTCATGCACTTTTTCTCAGGGGTGGGAGTTGATTTGTTTTCAATCCTATTCTTGTAAAATTGATCTATTTGTATGGAATGTTGTGTGATTTCAATAAAATTATTTAGAAAGAAAAAAAAAGAGGATTTTGAAATCTGCCCTGAACTTAACTGGCAGCCAGTGTAAGGATTTAAGAACTGGAGTTATGTGTTCGTATTTTCTTGTTCTTATAATAATTCTTGCAGCAGCATTTTGGATTAACTGGAGGCTGTATAGAGAACAGTTTTAACATCCAGTGGACACCGCATTGCAGTAGTCAATCCTACTAGAAATAAATGGGGTGTTATATATAAGGAGGGTACTTTTATATAATTATATTGTACTAGCTATGTGAGCCCGTGCTGTAAAAAGCCAGAGCTCCTAGAAACTATTGAAATCGTCAGAAGAAAAATTGAAATGCAGATGTCTGTGATTTCGTTTTGCCGATCTGTTCACCCCCTTCTCTATCAGCAACTAAGTGAGTTTCTCTCTCCTCGGAGATTTCATTTTGCCAGTGTGCTCGCCTTGCTTCTGTATTAGCGGCTAAGCAAGTTTGTCTTTCATTGGCTGTTTCACTTTGGCGACAGAGTCGCTTTCATTCAGCTTCATGCTGTAGCCTCGCACTTCTTTCTTCTTCTGGCTTGTTAACTTGGGGTCGCCTTGCCGGCTCTTTGAGCTTCATGCCAGACAGACAGACACACTTCCACATGTAGACGTTTGTAGTGTATATAAGATGTCTATGTTATGTAAGAGGGTGGGGAGCATGTGCTGATTACAGCGCGTTGCCACACCCACCATACGGCAGACCCCCTGGATTGACATCCGAGTGCAGACGTGCAACGGGTGATGCCTCAGCACCACACTGAACAGTGGCTTCAGTGCCAACCCTCAAGTTTTCCCTGCAAGTTAACAGATTAATGTCATACCCAGGACGGAGCAATTGCAGGTTAAGGGCCCTGCTCAGAGACACAACGGAGTGGAGTCACCTCTAGCGTTAATGGGAGGCTAGATCCCTAGCCTCAGAGCCACCACTTTGCCCATATTATGTAAGCTCTATGAATTTATTTGTTCCTACTTATTCATTATTACCTACTTTATTTTGATTTGGTTTTCTTGTAACTGTCTCTCTGGCATCTTATAAAGCACTTTGAGCTACAGTCTTTGTATGAAAATGTTCTATGGAAATAATTTTGTTGTCGTCCCAAAACCACTCCTTCGTTGTCTTGGCTGATGTGGTGCTGAAATGTGAACTGTCACCCAAGTCGGAGGTTGTGTGCACTCTTTTTGTAGTCATCTTCCCTCTATTCTGACCAGTCTCCCTGTTCCCCCCCCCCCCCCCCCCCCCCCCCCCAAAGCATGATGCTGCCACCACAATGCTTTACTGTAGGGTTAGTAATAGGAAGGCGATGAGCAGATCTGCCCAAAGATTTCAACTATTGTGTCATAAGACCACAGGATCTAAGTCCTCATGCTGAGTCCTTTAAATGCTGTTTGGCCTGATTGACAGAGTGCTGCTTCCAAAAGGTCCTGCCATCTCACCAGAAGACTTTAGAAGCTCTGTTATAGTGACTACTAGGACCTTGGTTAACTCTCATTTCAAGACCCTTCTTGCCCAGTTACTCAGTTTTGCAAGACAGCCAACTCTCCATAACAAGAAGTGCATAGCAAGAACTGACTCAGGTTAGGGCTTCAATCCATTGCAGGGCAGACTTATGTAGCTAATGTAAAATCACCAATTTATCTAACATCAGTCATACCTTACACATCACAATTTATTTGAGAAATTCCAGTCTGGTTTCTGCACTGGTCATAGTACAGAAACAGCACTAACACGGGTTGTAAATGACATTCTGATATCCACTGATGAAGGAAACTCCACTGTAATTGTGTTGTTAGACTTAAACGCAGTGTTTGACATCATTGACCATTCTATTTTACTGCACAGGCTAGAAAATGGCGTTGGGCTTACAGGCACTGTGCTCGCTTGGTTTACTTCTTATTTATCAAATCAATTCCAGTATGTCCAGTATGTAATCGTGTTTCTTCCATCTTAAAAATGTTAGGAAGTTAAGGAGTTTTCTAAATAAGCAGGATTCTGAGAACTTAAATTATGCATTTATTTCTAGTAGGATTGACTACTGCAATTTGGTGTTCACTGGATGTTGAGATTGTTCTTTATATAGCTCCCAGTTAATCCAAAATGCTGCTGCAAGAATTATTACAAGAAAACACAAACACATCACTCCAGTTCTTAAATCTGTACACTGGTTCCCGGTTAAGTTTAGGGCATATTTCAAAATCATCCTTTTAACTTATAAAGCCTTAAATGGCCAAGGTCCGGCTTACTTATCTGAACTTATCATGATTTACAAACCAGAATGTACATTAAGATCTCTAGATGACTCCAAGGATTAATAAAATAACAGTGGGAGGTCAAGCTTTTAGTTCCAGGGGCCCCTAAACTGTGGAATGGTGTGCCTGCTACTATCAGAAATGCCCCTTCAGCCTCAGCTTTGAAATCCTCACAAGTTCAGTTTAGTACACCCTGACGAGAGCTGCTGATTCACTGTACAGACTGCATCTCTGTTGTTAGTCATTAGTACTGCGGAATGAGCCCCGGACACAGACAGGCAGACATGTTGAAAAGCACCACCAGACATTTATTTACAACATTTACAATTAAAGTGCCACACAACCCACAGACTCCCCCAAAGTCCAGGCCTCTCTCACTCTGCCTCACTTTCTTCAGGCCACCTCCTTGCCACCTCTCCTCAAGACCTTGTCTTGATCCTGTCCCGACTCCAGCCATCAAATGGAGGGAGGCGGCCCCTTTTATATTCCCCCGGATGTGCTCCAGGTGCCTCCTGACAATTTTCCGCCGGCACTTCCGATACATTCCGGGTGTCTCCGATCCTCTTCCCCCCAGCACTTCTGGGTGTGACGGAAGTGCTGAGGTCCAGGGCTCTGTAGGCATCGGGGCACCCCCTGGCAGTGACCACGGACCCCTACAGGGCTGAGCTTCAAAGCTCTCTACCCGTGGTCCCTAAAGCAACCAGGGCGGTTGCCCCCTCGTGGTCTGGAGGAGGCGTTAAGCCCTCCTCCGGTCCTCCTGGGTGTCCCAGCTGGGTACCACCCCCAGCCGCGTGCCACAGTGCTAAAACATAAGTAATATGATCGTTAGAATTTGTTACTTACCCTCAGCTATTCTGTTTGTCTTCTCGGTACTCAAATGTGGCACTTGGTGCCACTGCCCACCTGCCAAGTTGTCTGCCTGCCTAAGGAAAAGTCATCTCTGATGGAAGATCGCAGGAATCATTGGGTAGAGGGGTCCTTTCATCGGACTGGCTGGCCCAGCGCTGACTCAGATGTGGAAAGGCCAGTAAGGGGAGGCTCCTTGATGGCCGAGGTCTCCAGGACTCTGAACAAATCCAATTCATATCATGTGATGTCATCTACTGTTGAATTCTGCTCTGTACTTGTAATATTTCTTTTGCACTATTGTATTGATAATGACTTGTGTTCTGTTCTGTGTATTATGTTGTATTGACCCCCTTCTTTTTGACACCCACTGCACACCCATCCTACCTGGAAAGGGGTCTCTCTTTGAACTGCCTTTCCTGAGGTTTCTTCCATTTTTTTCCCTACAAGGGTTTTTTTGGGAGTTTTTCCTTGTCTTCTTAGAGAGTCAAGGCTTGGGGGGCTGTCAAGAGGCAGGGCTTGTTAAAAGCTAATTGTGGCACTTCTTGTGTAATTTTGGGATATACAAAAACCAGCAAACCCGCGATTATCAAAAGAATCGCAAATCCAAGAATGACAATCACTTTCTGTTCCCTCCGATATCTGGAGGGAAGAAAAATCATGGAGGGTGGGTGCGTCCTGGGAAAGTTTTCATTTAATTAAATAAACATATCTGCACTAAAACGGTTTCTTTTTGGAGCCGTGACTCATTTGGTTGTGGTGTTTCAGAAGCGCGTTGTTGGCGCCTTCGTTTATTGTTTTTATCCATGCGTTCTCGTTTTTGTTTTTTCTATGGCTGTGTCGTTAGCTAGAAGTCGTTTGCTGACGGCTGCGGATTCACGTGCTGAAGTGACAATGGTTTGGACCCGGGCTTGGAGGGGTACATTACTAAACGAAGATGGTACATGCGGTGTTGTGCACGGTCGCGTTTGGGCGGCAGTTGTACTGTGTACGGCTTGCTTGTGGCCTGTGGCATCTGTGCATATATACAACCTGGCGTGCACGCTTTACCTCAAGTTTAGTTTACAGGTCGTGTTGTGTTGCTTGGGCGCCACCTACTGACTGTGGGAAGCTGTTGGGTTTGACTCGGGGGCGCTTTCGGTGCTTCTACATTGCATATATACAAACATCACTAAACGAAGGTTGTATATGCGGTGGTATTCACGTTTTGGCGGCAGTTGTATTGTGACGTGAAGTTTAATTTACAGGTTGTGTTGTGTTGTTTGCGCACCACCTACTGACTCTGGGAAGCCGCTGGGTTTGACTCTGGGGTGCAGTGCGCGTGCGCTTCGGTGCGTCTGCCATCCGTGCATATATACAACCTTCGTTTAGTAATATAGATAAATTGTATTGTACTGTATTGTATCCATGTATTTGGAAAAGTTGGAGGAAACTGGAGTAACTCCACATGGATGATGACCAGACAGTGTTCAAAAGCCATTAAGAAGGCTAACAGACTGTCAGGTTATATAGCACCTTGATGTGCGGAGTACAAGTCACAGGAGGTTCTGCTCAGGCTTTATAACACACTGGTGAAGCCTCATCTGGGGTCCTGGGTGCAGTTTTGGTCTCCAGGCTACAAAAAGAACATAACAGAGCTAGAAATGTCCAGAAAAGAGCGATGGGGCTGATTCCATGGCTACAGGGGATGAGTTATGAGGAAAGATTAAGAGAGGAAGATTAAGAGAAGACCTGACTGAAGTGTTTAAAATTATGAAGGGAATTAGTCCAGTGGATCGAGATGGTGACTTTAAAATGAGTTCATCAACAACACGGGGACACAGTTGGAAACTTGTGAAGGGTAAATTTCACACAAACATTAGAAAGTTTTTCTTTACACAATGAACAGTAGACACTTGGAAAAAGCGACCAAGTAGTGTGGTGGACAGGAGGATTAGAGGGACGTTCGAAACTCGTGAGGCCTCATCTGGAGTACTGAGTGCAGTTTTGGTCTCCAGGCTACAAAAATGACAAAGAAGCACTAGATAAAGTCCAGATGCTACAGGGGATGAATTATAAGTAAAGGTTAAAAGAGCTGTTGTGGGCTGGCGCCCAGCCCAGGATTTGTTCCCTGCCTTGCGCCCTGTGTTGGCTGGGATTGGCTCCAGCAGACCCCCGTGACCCTGTAGTTAGGATATAGTGGGTTGGATAATGGATGGATGGATGGATTTAAAGAGCTCAGTCTTTTCAGTTTCAGCAAAAGAAGATTAAGAGGAGACCTGACTGAAGTGTTTAAAATTATGAAGGGAATTAGTCCAGTGGATCGAGACGGTGACTTTAAATTGAGTTCATCAAGAACACGGGGACACAGTTGGAAACTTGTTAAGGGTAAATTTCGCACAAACATTAGGAAGTTTTCTTTACAACGAGAACCACAGACACCTGGAATAAGTGACCAAGTAGCGTGGTGAACAGTAGGAATTTAGAGAATTTCAAAACTCGACTTGATGTTATTTTGGAAGAATGAAATGGATGGAACTGGCAAGCTTTGTTGGGCTGAATGGCCTGTTCTCGCCCAGATTGTTTTAATGTACTAATCTGTGAGACTAATCACTGCGTCACCCACAGGATTATACTGCATCCAGTCTTAGTTTTGGCTGATACTGTAAAGTAAAATCCAGAGTTTTAATATTACACTCTTCAAAGCAGTGGTGGCAAAATGGCACATTACTTGGTTTGTGTGGTCCCTCATTGAACTAGGGTTCTTTGCATATGAAACTATTTCTTTGGGCTTTGAAAAGGTTCCTACTATGTTGACAAAACGGAAATATTTAATGTATAGTAGGCGACCAAGCAGGATACTAACAGATAAAGAAAATCCAAGCCAGCTTCATCATATTTGGCGGGGGTCCTGATAAAAATCACGAGTCCATTGGTATTTCTCTTACAATCTGTTTATGGAACCTGTTACAGATGTGTACCCTTCATGTGGATCGTTCTTTTGAGAACCCAAAATGGATCTCGTAATGCATTGCTCCGAACCACTTTAGAGCCTTTATTTTTGAGTGTAGTCTGCTCCGATTCTGACTAATATTGTAAACTCGTTTTGCACAAACATTAGAAAATAAAGAACTATAGACAGATGGAATAAGTGACCAAGTAGCATGGTGGACTTTAGGGACCTTCAAAACTTGACGTGATGTTATTTGGGAGGAATGAAGTGGACTGGAAGGCTTTGTTGGGCTGGATGGCCTATTCTCGTCCAGATTGTTCTAATGTTCCATTGTTCTAATTTGCCATATTGTTTAGTCTTGGTGCTATTTACAGGCTACATTCCATGTCAGTTCAATGTGGACTACTTAAGTAACTTCACTTTAGAATGGTCAGAAGTGGTTTAAGTGAGACATCCAGTATTTCTCTTCATATTTCAATATATGGCCTGTGAATCCTTCACATTCATAAGCAGTTTTACCCTCACTTGGCTGCAGCCCACAGTTGAACAGCCTCTTTACTGATGCTTTGAAGGTGTTGTCACACACGAGTGATTGGGAGGCAGCTAAAGGACCTGAATAATGGTAGTTCCACACCAGACCAGGAGGTGGCGAGGTGCAATGACTTTCTCTATCAATCCTCTGCAGACCATCCACGGGAAATCTCACACTGTTCTGTAGCCAATGATGATGTCACCTCTGGTTCTGGCACATATGATGGCGTCACTTCTGGCACCGGCATTTGTGATGACGTCACTTCCTGTCTCAGTCTTTAACGCCGCCATCTTCAACAGCCTAAGATCAGTTCTGTTTTGGACTCTAATCGGTGAACAACTCTCAAATACCCATTTGCAGACAGGGCACAATATACGGGTGGCTACCTCAAACGTTTTTGATGTCTTTGGGTTGTTCTTGTAACAGTGTCCTTAACACCAAAAGAAGCCATTGTTATGGTCTTATTACATAAGAATAAAGGAGTAATGGATGTCTTTTTGCAGTACCTCAACTAAAGTGTTAACATCAGATTTTTTTTTATTAGTGTATGCATGTAAGCATAGTTTCACAATCAAATCCACACAGTTTTTATAAATGAGGAAGCCAGAAGAGTCAAATGTATAAACATCCATCCATCCATTATCCAACCCGCTATATCCTAACACAGGGTCACGGGGGTCTGCTGGAGCCAATCCCAGCCAACACAGGAAACAAACTCCGGGCAGGGCGCCAGCCCACCACAGTGCACACACACACACACAGTAGAGAGAGTGAAGAGCACCAAGTTCCTTGGTGTTCATATCACAGAGGACCTGTCCTGGACCAAAAACACCAACTATCTTACAAAAAGAGCCCAGCAGTGTCTTTACTTCCTGCGACGACTGAAGAAGGTGCACCTCCCTAAACTCATACTTACCACCTTCTACAGAGGCACCATAGAGAGCGTCCTGACCAGCTGTATTACAGTCTGGTATGGAAACTGCCATGCCTCTGACCACAAAGCCCTTCGGAGGATTGTGCGGACTGCTGAGTGCATCATTGGCAGCTCTCTACCCAGTCTGCAGGAGATCTACACCTCACACTGCCTTCATAAAGCCACTAGCATCATGGCTGACCCCCACCACCCCTCCCACCAACTGTTTACTCCTCTTCCATCTGGAAGACGACTCTGCAGCATCAGGAGCAGATCTGCGAAATTGTGCAATAGTTTCTTTCCCCAAGCAGTCCGGCTCCTGAACACCATGCTGCCCTCCTCCACACTGGACTCTGTACTCCACACACTCTCTGGATTACAAAATACTACTTAATATTTAATATGTTTTTTAGTTATATATATATATATCTTGTGTACTACACCTTTTGACACTGGAGGACGATATTTCGTCCCCTGCGGTGGGTTGGCACCCTGCCCAGGATTGGTTCCTGCCTTGTGCCCTGTGTTGGCTGGGATTGGCTCCAGCAGACCCCCGTGACCCTGTGTTCGGATTCAGCGGGTTGAAAAATGGATGGATGGATGGATAGTTCGTCCCACTGTGTACTGTAAGTATATTGTTAGGATGACAATAAAGCTCTACTTGACTTGACACACACCAAGCACACACTAGGGACAATTTAGGATCGCCAATGCATCTAACCTGCATGTCTTTGGACTGTGGGAGGAAACTGGAGTACCCGGGGGAAACCCACGCAGACACGGGGAGAACATGCAAACTCCACGACGCGAACCCGGGTCTCCTAACTGCGGGGCAGCAGCACTACCCACTGCACCACCGTGCCGCCTGTGTATAAACAGCTCATACTTAAATGCATTGATTGATTGGCTGAGGGAAAGGCTGCCTTGTATCTGGCTTAATCTGCTGTCTTTAAATAAATTATAAAAATAAATAACTGCAGGCTGAGTCCATCCAGGGACGTGCGATCAGGAGAGGCAGAGACTCACCTGTCATCATGAAAAGTACAAATACTAACAATGATAAGATAAAATACATTTGTCCACTGGTCTGTGCTATATATTTGTTTTCTGTATGATTCCAATAATTCTGATAATTGTTATAGTCGCTGAAATGGCGCATTTCCTGTTCAAATGCCGGGCAGAAATGCAAGGTGCAGCAGCGACGAGCCTCATCACCTCACCTTGGACTGCGCTCTCCTCACATGTGGGGTTGATGCCTGCGATTGGTGCGTGCCTGTTGCTTTCTCTCTGTATGTCGCCAATATAAGGTTTGCAGACACGTTTATTATACACCCTGACTTTCTAAAGTCTGGCTAATATCTTTAATGAATGTTGGTGACATATTTAGTCTTGGGCGGCACGGTGGCGCAGTGGGTAGCGCTGCTGCCTCGCAGTTAGGAGACCTGGGGACCTGGGTTCGCTTCCCGGGTCCTCCCTGCGTGGAGTTTGCATGTTCTCCCCGTGTCTGCGTGGGTTTCCTCCCACAGTCCAAAGACATGCATGTTAGGTGAATTGGCGATTCTAAATTGGCTCTAGTGTGTGCTTGGTGTGTGGGTGTGTTTGTGTGTGTCCTGCGGTGGGTTGGCACCCTGCCCGGGATTGGTTCCTGCCTTGTGCCCTGTGATGGCTGGATATTTAGTCTTGCTGAACGAACATAAAACCGCAGTGAAAAGGCACAAGATGAGGCAGACAGTACTGCGCCGTCCTGAAGGGGGCGCATGTGAGCCCAACAGGCGCTCGTTGCTGTTCTTCTACGCCAGGGGTGTCGAACTCCGGGCCTGGAGGGCCGCAGTGACTACAGGTTTTAGTTCTAACCCTTTTCTAATCAGTGAGCAGTTTTCACTACTAATTAATTCATTTTCCTTTCATTTCAATAGCCCTGTTTTTAAGGATTCAGTCCTCTGAATTGATTTTGTTTCTTCATTAAATGGCAGCCAAACAGAAATGAGACGTGAAACGAGCCAACAGATGACCAGCTAAACTGGGATTTCAAACCAATTTCACTCTAACCAGTCTCTTAATGAGAAGCTGATTCTTGCTGTTAATTAAGCCCGTTATTTAATTCAATGGCTTGTTGTTGCTCTCATTCAACCACAGCAGACATTTCCAAATTTGTTGATTTTTCTGTTTTTTCAAAGAACATTGTCAAAATGTTTTGGTGACCTGAGAGATCAGCCTTACTGAGACCTTCACCTTTCTTTATTTTCAGATATTGTGTGATGGGCTCAGGTGAGCTGGTCATATGGTGGCTTGTTTGATGTCTCATTATTATTTGGCTACTAATTAAGGAAAAAGAGACAATTAAGGGGCGTGAGTCAAGTTATTTAAAGCTAAAGCAAAAGAAGTTAATTAGCAGTAAAAACGGCTCACTAATGAAGAAGATGGTTAGAATGAAAACATGCAGCCACTGCGGCCCTCGAGGACCAGAGTCCGACACCTGTGTTCTACGCAGAGGTGCTGATAAGTTAGTGACATCAGAAAGTCAAGTGCACTGCAGTGCGCCATTTATTTTTATTTTTTTGTTCTGACTGACTGCCAAAATGGAAGATTAAGACTTTTGAAACTAAAGGAAAATAAGGAGGACTTTTACAAGAAAGTGACGGAGATTTTCGTGGAGTAGGATCGGTGCACAGACTTCATTTACAAATAAAGGTAAGGCCATAAACGGTTTTCAATTCTATAAAAAATGGGATCAGACTAAGAAATAAAACAATCCAATACAGTATTTAAAAATTATATTTTGACCTTAAAAAAAAATATTTTGTTTTTCTTGTTATCCTTTTGTTGAACAGTCAGTATTAAAATGAATTAAGGCATCATAATTAAAAGCTTTTAAAATGAACTAAATATTTCAATTAAGGTCAAAATTGAAATCCGTTTCTATACTTTCATTTGTATTGTACGAGTATGAATTGTGGAATTGCAACGGCAAATTTAGAACACATGGAGGGTGAGGAGCAAATGCGTTCTCTCCGCTCTCTCTCTCCGATATAAACGTAACGTTCTTTCTTATCCAAATATGCGCCTTACCTGTGTGTGTGTAAAGAATGCTGATGAGATATGAAACATAACCAGTAGTCAATGTGCTAACTGAATAGTAAATAAGCTACTCTTTGGGGTTCATATCTTTGTAAATCTGACTCTGAAGGAGTCACCAGCCATGAACCTCACCGCACGTCACTGAGTCCATCTAACAAATCCTCTAAGGCAGGGGTCCCCGACTCCGGTCCTGGAGGGCCGCAGTGGCTGCAGGTTTTCATTCTAACCCTTTTCTTAATTAGTGACCTGTTCTTGCTGCTAATTCACTTCTTTTGAATTCATTTTATTTGACTTGTTCTTGAAGACTCAGAGCCCTTAATTGTTTCTGTTTTTTTTAATTAGTGGCCAAACAGTAATGAGATATAAAATGAGCCAAAACAGGAGCAGCAAACTGTGACCATCATACAATACCTGAACATAAAGAAAGATGAAAGTCTCAGGAATGTTGATCTGCACAGGTCCACAAAACATTTTAACAGAGTCTTAGAAAAGTGAAAATCAATCATTTTGCAAATGTCTGCTATTGCACAGTGAGAGCAGCAACAAGCCATGGAATTAAAGAACGGGTTTGACTAACAACAAGACTCGACTCCTAGTTAAGCAACTGGTTGGAGTTTCAGGCCCTGACTTAGTTGGTCTTCTGTTGGCTCCCTTGCTTCACATTTCATTTCTGTTTGGGTGCCATTTAAGGAAAGAAATGAAGAAATTCAGGGGAACAAATCTTAAAAAACAACTCAATTAAAATGAATGGAAAAGGAGTTAATTAGCAGCAAAAACAGGTCATTAATTACGAAAAGGGTTAGAATGAAAACCTGCAGCCACGGTGGCCCTCCAGGACCGGAGTTTGAGACCACTGCTCTAAGGTGTCTAAAACCAAAACATTATTTTAGTCAAAAACACGTCTGGACATTTCTGCACGTTTCTTCAAAGCCACAAGAAACAGAAAAATAATTTACTTACGTATGTAAATTTGTCTGTCAGTTATAGCCCTTGCTTTGAAAGCATTATTTTCATTTTACTTCTGGGCAGGTGTGAGGATTATGTAAAATGTAAAAATTTTATTCAAAATACAGATTGAATTTCATTTTTAACAATATAAACAGCAGGCATTTTTTGTCACATGGCATCATTACTAATGAAAAATTCATCCAAATCACTTTTCTTCTGCACAAAGTATCCACTGGGTGGCATCAGAGTTGCAGAGAAATGCCAGTCTCAGCATTGCTACAAATTCCAGTTTAAGCCTGTAATGCAGTTGGTTTTGTTTGTAATACCGTATGTAGATGAATACACGCAATATAACATGGACTCATAAAGTAATTCAGATACCTTCATGTTTTTTTACAACAACAATTTATTTCTTTTATGGCGCAAAATCACATAAGGAAGGTCTCAATGGGCTTTCACAGAGGCCTTGACTCTCTTAAGAAGACAAGAAAAAAAACTCCCAAAAAATACAGACTTCCGTGACCCTGTAGTTAGGATATAGCGGGTTGGATAATGGATGGAAAAATGAATGGGAGAAATCTACCCTTCTGGGTAGGTCGGGTGTGCAATGGGTGCCAAAAAGAGGGTTAAACACAACACCCGAAACAGAACACAAGTGATCGATCCTCTTTGCACAGCCAGTCTATCATGGCCACCTCAGAAATGTGACACAACGGTACAGAAGACGTTGTTCTTTCATGGCGCGCAGGCGCAGAGCAAGAGACAACTCTCAAGGCAAACTGCAAGACGCCACTCACTAAATACAGAACGAGCCTATAGGAGGGTACAGATTTGTTCAAATACAGTGATACCTTGAGATACGAGTTTAATTCGTTCTGTGACCGAGCTCGTAAGTCAAAATGCTTGTATCTCAAATCAATTTTCCCCATTGAAATTAATGAAATGAGATTAATTCGTGCCAGCCCCCAAAAAACCACCCCAACTTTTTGTTAAATGTTTTCAACATAAGAAAAATGTATTTATAATGAACAAATATTGTATACAAACAAAATAAAACCTAATACATCAAAGAGAATCTAAAGAAATAAACAGACGTTGGCGAAGCCGATAAGCATATTGTAATGTTTTTTTCTTTCACTTCACTTTTGCTTAACTTAAGTTTCTTCTTCACTAGTTTTTTTCTTTTTGCCACGCTTTCGTCACTTTCATTCGCGGGGCATTTCAATAGAAACCTGTCCAAGGAGCTTTGTTTAGTCCTCCCCTTTATGAGTTAGGCAAGTGTCATTAAATAGCGCTGCTGCACGATCAGTTGTAACTTTTTCAGGGAGTTTCTTTTCTTTAAAGTTCGAAACTTTTTCCCACATTGCAAACACTTCCTTTATCTCACTTTAAGAAATAACCTCCTCCGCCATACCGATCTCCTGCAGAACCTCCGTGTGTTGCCGCATCTGTAGTTCCGTCAACTCCTCCGTCGTCAGTTCCTCGGAATGCCCTTTGCTGGCTTGTATTTCGAATTTTGGCTCGTAACTCAAGGCAAAAAATCAACCTAGTGATGGCTCGTATCTCAAAAAACTCGTACCTTGGGGCACTCGTATCCCAAGGTACCACTGTACTTCAAAAGCCAGTGTTGGTCATAAACTAATTCAGAAGAGCGCCTTCATTGAACAAACTCATTTTTCTAAGAACGGTGAACTTAACGTAACGTTATTTGCAAGTGAAGAATTTGGATGTGAGCGAGTTCAGTTTTAGGTGACAGGTTTAGGTCCAGATTAAACGTTTTGCCTTACCCTGTAATGTAGGGGTGGAGCCGAATCAGAATACAGTATTCGGATGAGCACAAATAGTGGATTTTTACAAATATTTATTTCGTACAAATTTTCTGGCATTTATTTCTACTCGGAAAAGATAACGTCAAATCAAATCGGTGCGGTCTGTGTCTGCCTGCTTGTGCTTAAGCTGCACCCCCATGACACGAGCACGTGGTGAAGCTCTGCTTTCGCTTTTAGGAAAACATTGGACTTCACGAGACCCCTTGATATTTTTCCCGATTGAACATGCAATATGTGACGGGAATTTTGACCGGCAGCGTAATAAGTTAGTTCACCTACACGCTGGCTCCACAGTCACCATTTGTGTCACACAGTTGGAAATAAAGCGGAAATTATTATGGATACTGGCATCGATTTAATTTCTTTTTTGACGGGGAGAATATTAGCATAGTGGGTTGGCACCCTGCCCGGGATTGGTTCCTGCCTTGTGCCCCGTGTTGGCTGGGATTGGCTTCAGCAGACCCCCGTGACCCTGTGTTCGGATTCAGTGGGTTGGAAAATGGATGGATGGATAAACTACATACAAAAAATATATATTATTATATAATATATTATATACTGTATATTATAAAATGATATTACTGAGCACGCAATGTTAATACTTAAATTAAAGTAATATTAAAATTTTATTACTACTATGGCTCCAGCAGTCCCCTGTGACCCTGTAGTTAGGATATAGTGGGTTGGATAATGGATGGATGGATATTACTACTACTGTACATATATATAAATAAAAAATACTATATATTATTATATATTATATATATTATAAAATGATATTACTGAGCACACAATGTGAATACTTAAAGTTATATTAAAATTATACAGTATTAATATTTTATATATATATATAAAAAATATTACATTTTATATTATATATTATTATATTATATATATTATAAAATTAAATTACTGAGTACACAATGTGAATACTTAAAATAAAAAAAATAAATTATATTACTATTATATGATACTGTATATATAGTACATATGCTGTATATACACAGTATATATTTATAAACACACACACACACACACACACATAGACAGTGGATTCAGAAATATTCCAGACCCTAAAGATTTGAGTGTTCCAGGATCACAGAGGCCTCAATTATTATGACATACAACACACTTAGGACCATCAGGACTCTTTCTAGAGATGGCCATCTGGCCAAACTGAGTAAGAAGACAATGAGTGCCTTGGTCAGGGACAGGGCTGAATAAAAACCTTTAGAGGCCCTAAGCACTTAAAAGATTTTGGTGCCCCCGTATATATCTAATTCAAAATATAAGCTATAATAAACAGTAAAATACGGCACGGTGGTGCAGTGGTAGCGCTGCTGCCTCGCAGTTAGGAGACCTGGGTTCGCTTCCCGGGTCCTCCCTGCGTGGAGTTTGCATGTTCTCCCCGTGTCTGCGTGGGTTTCCTCCGGGCGCTCCGGTTTCCTCCCACAGTCCAAAGGCATGCAGGTTAGGTGGATTGGTGACTCTAAATTGGCCCTAGTGTGTGCTTGGTGTGTTTGTGTGTGTCCTGCGGTGGGTTGGCACCCTGCCCGGGATTGGTTCCCTGCCTTGTGCCCTGTGTTGGCTGGGATTGGCTCCAGCAGACCCCCGTGACCCTGTGTTCGGATTCAGCGGGTTGGAAAGTGGATGGATGGAAACAGTGAAATAAAATAATTTTTTTTTAAACTGAAACAAAACTTACAGGAAACTAAAGTTTATTTGTGTATACTTCCATTTCATTTATATTTGAAACATTTTCTTTTATTTTTTCTAATTGCAAAGTCTTTGATCAGCTCCTCAAAACTAATCTTACATAACACATCTGCTCTAAACTTATTAGAGATAAGGCACCAAGCCTGCCTCTATTATTATTATTTTTATTGTTGTGTATATACAGTAGGTATGTATTTGTTTTTTTATTAAAGTGGGAGTTTCTTTTTTTTGTAACCTGGTTCAGTTGCACCAAATCATCCATGTTAAATCCGGTAATGCCCCCTTCCCTTGATGCCCTAAGCGCATGCTTATTGTTTTGAAGAAATAAGTTGGTTCAGGATTAAATTACAACCACTACACACATCCGGTCAGAGACGGATGAAGATGTCCAAATTCTGTTTATTAATTTCTTCCAAAGTTATACAAATGTGAAGGTATGGTCTAAATAAAATAATAAACATAAATTAGTTACCACAGTTTCTTACTCTTAAATGTGTCAATGTTAACTTTAGTCATTAACAGGTTTCTTTATTTATCCACTAGATGGCGAACTACACTCAAGATAACATCAATATCAGGAAATTGCTAGAACATTAAACCATAACATATTTACTCAACTTAAATAAGTAAATTATTCTTAATATATATATACATAATATACATGAGGAAACCATAATACTGTAATTCTATAACCAACAATATGTGTGAAACTCCAAACAGCATCTGTTCAACTATAGCTTCCTCAAAACGTCTATATTTTAGAAACTGTACTGAAATATTATATACCAGTAACGGCGTACTGCTGTACTGATAACGTGCAGTGAATCCACTTGACGTGAGTATTCCTAGTTTTCATCCTCTTACTCTCAATGTTTACCATTCGTTTGCTCAGAGGTTGATGTGCTTGCCGCTTTTTGAGCAGCTCTTCTCTTCTCCACCCTAGTGGGCCCCTTCTTCTCTTCTTCCATTGGCATCTTTTTGCGTTAAAACTGATTAAGTTAGTGTTTGTGTTGCAATTACTTAGTACGTTTTGTTTAATTTTTCACCTAAGCCGGCACTTAAGTCTTCAATCTGCCTCAAGAATGATTTAAGATATCTAGAGGTAGGGGACGTGACGGCGAAGGTGGTAGGGATGAGAACGGCGCCCGTTACACATGTGCAACCCTGCTGGCCGCTGTTGAGAGTTGATTCTACAATAAAATAAAATAAAAATAAAAAGAGGAATAACCTTGGAGGTCAATCATCACTCCGAAAGCGAATAGTAGACATCACATAGTATATGTGTACCAAATTTCAGGTCAATGGGTCAAACGGCTTGCGAGCTACAGGTGATTTAAAATCTTGGACAGACAAACGGACAGCATCAGTAGTGTATTATATAAGAAGATATCCAAATTACAAATTTAAACACATAAACAATATCCTTTAAAGACAAACAATTAAATTCCACTTACTTTATATATAATTATGCAAACTTTCACATTTAACAGATGAAGCTCCTACTCTACTGCTAAGAGGCCACCAAACTAATCACTTAGGCTGAAAGTGAAGCCCTGTGATTGGCCAAGTTCCAACTCAGCACAGGCCAATCACAATAACTAATAATTCCAGGTGGATGACAACTAATTGAAGGATAACAACACATAAATACTATCTTGCCTTTTCAACAATTATTTTGCTCAATGGTTAATCCAGCCCTTATCAGGAAGGTGACCAAGAGCTCAAAGGTTACTCTTACAAAACTTTGGAAGTCCTCTGCTGAAATGGAAGAACCACTTAGAAGAACAACCATCTCAGCCGCACCTCATCCATCTGGTGTTTATGGTGGAGTGGCCAGACAGAAGCTGCCCCTATGTAAATGGAATATAACAGCATTTCAATGGCATCGTAGAAAAATTGAACTCTTTGGGCAGAATTCCAAGATGTAAGGCTGGTAAAGACCAGGGCCTGCTCATCACCTGCGTGCCTAAGCCCATCACTAGAGGATCAGGAAGCACGCAGGGACAGGGAGACTGGTCAGAATGGAGGGAATGAGGAACACAGACAAATCCAGAGGGGGGTCCTTGAAGAAAACCTGGCCTGGATTGCGCGGCACCTCAGATTGGGGTGATGGTTCACCTTTCAGTGTGACAATGACTTGAAGCCGACAGCCAAGACAGTGCTGGAGTCTCCTCAGGACGTGACTATGAGTGGCCCAGCCAAAGCCCAGACTTCGGACATGGAAGAATGGGATGAACTGCTGTCACAGATGGCCAGGGCCACAATTACTGTAGAAGGACTGAGGGAGAGAGTGGACTCAAGTCATTACTTCCTCCAGGTCACTGGGTGGCAGCACCCCCATGGGTTGAAGCGATACCTTGGCATCCCACAGGGCTCCATGGGAGTTGGAGTTTGGAGCGGCACTGGAGGTGTTGCAGCACTTCCACCACACCTGAAGAAAATCATTGGACACCTGGAGCACTTACGGGTACTCTATAAAAGGAGTAAACCACCACTATTCCGGGAGCCAGAGTTGGAAGGAAGGTGGACTAAAGCTTGCCAGAGGAGGAGTGGAGGCAAGTGGAGGCAAAAAAGAAAGAAAGAAAGAAAGAAAGAAAGAAAGAAAGAAAGAAAGAAAGAAAGAAAGAAAGAAAGAAAGAAAGAAAGAAAGAAAGAAAGAAAAAGAAGAAGACAATGTATCGCACTTCTGCTGTGCTGCTGGGAAAAGCACTTCCCCACGTGAATAAAAAACGTGTGCTGTGCTGCACCTTGTGTCCTGGTGTCTGCTTGTGTCAGGTTTTGGGTGGCTGGAGCCCCCGTCAGGTCACACAGCTCAAATCCAGGTGTGCAAAGCTTGCCCAAGAAGACTCAAAACTGAAACTGTTGCCAAAAGGGCTTCAACAAAGCACTGAATTAAGGGTCTGAATTCTAGATTCTAGAGAAGGCAGTCAGTATGCAGCTAAATGACCACCTCAATAAACCTGCCATTCTTGATAAGTTTCAGTCGGGTTTCAGAACAAATCACAGTACAGAAACTGCACTCGTTAAAGTAGTTAATGATTTGCGGGTAAATGCAGACCGAGGCCGTTTATCTGTTCTCATCCTCTTAGATCCGAGTGCCGCATTTGACACCGTTGATCACAATACTCTTAGAAATCGCCTTAGTCAATGGGTGGGCCTCTCTGGCAGGGTCTTAAATTGGTTTGAATCCTGCCTGGCAGTCAGAAAACTCTTTGTTAGTTGTGGTAATTATGCTTCAAAGACCCCTGATATTCTATATGGTGGTCCAAAAGGCTCTATCCTGGGTCTGCTGCTCTTTTCGATTTACATGCTCCCATTTGGTCAGATTATCTCAGGGCATAACATGAGCTACCACAGCTATGCTGATGACACGCAACTGTATTTATCAATAGCGCCTGATTACCCCGACTCTCTTGATTCACTGACCCCAATGTCTTACTTGTGTTTCTGAGTTGATGAGTAGTCATTTTCTAAACTAAATAAGGAGAAAACAGAAATCCTAGTGATTGGAAAAAAATGGATATACAGTGCATCCGGAAAGTATTCCCAGCACATCACTTTTTCCACATTTTGTTATGTTACAGCCTTATTCCAAAATGGATTAAATTCATTTTTTTCCTCAGAATTCTCCACATAACACCCCATAATGACAACATGAAAAAAGTTTACTTGAGGTTTTTGCAAATTTATTAAAAATAAAAAAATTGAGACACCACATGTACATAAGTATTCACAGCCTTTGCCATGAAGCTCAAAATTGAGCTCAGGTGCATCCTGTTTCCCCTGATCATCCTTGAGATGTTTCTGCAGCTTCATTGGAGTCCACCTGTGGTAAATTCAGTTGACTGGACATGATTTGGAAAGGCACACACCTGTCTATAGAAGGTCCCACAGTTGACAGTTCATGTCAGAGCACAAACCAAGCATGAAGTCAAAGGAATTGTCTGTAGACCTCCGAGACAGGATTGTCTCAAGGCACAAATCTGGGGAAGGTTACAGAAAAATTTCTGCTGCTTTGAAGGTCCCAGTGAGCACAGTGGCCTCCATCATCCGTAAGTGGAAGAAGTTCGAAACCACCAGGACTCTTCCTAGAGCTGGCTGGCCATCTAAACTGAGCGATCGGGGGAGAAGGGCCTTAGTCAGGGAGGTGACCAAGAACCCGATGATCACTCTGTCAGAGCTCCAGAGGTCCTCTGTGGAGAGAGGAGAACCTTCCAGAAGGACAACCATCTCTGCAGCAATCCACCAATCAGGCCTGTATGGTAGAGTGGCCAGACGGAAGCCACTCCTTAGTAAAAGGCACATGACAGCCCGCCTGGAGTTTGCCAAAAGGCACCTGAAGGACTCTCAGACCATGAGAAAGAAAATTCTCTGGTCTGATGAGACAAAGATTGAACTGTTTGGTGTGAATGCCAGGCGTCACGTTTGGGGGAAACCAGGTACCGCTCATCACCAGGCCAATACCATCCCTACAGTGAAGCATGGTGGTGGCAGCATCATGCTGTGGGGATGTTTTTCAGTGGCAGGGACTGGGAGACTAGTCAGGATAAAGGGAAAGATGACTGCAGCAATGTACAGAGACATCCTGGATGAAAACCTGCTCCAGAGCGCTACTGACCTCAGACTGGGGCGACGGTTCATCTTTCAGCAGGACAACGACCCTAAGCACACCGCCAAGATATCAAAGGAGTGTCTTCAGGACAACTCTGTGAATGTCCTTGAGTGGCCCAGCCAGAGCCCAGACTTGAATCCGATTGAACATCTCTGGAGAGATCTTAAAATGGCTGTGCACCGACGCTTCCCATCCAACCTGATGGAGCTTGAGAGGTGCTGTAAAGAGGAATGGGCCAAACTGGCCAAGGATAGGTGTGCCAAGCTTGTGGCATCATATTCAAAAAGACTTGAGGCTGGAATTGCTGCCAAAGGTGCATTGACAAAGTATTGAGCAAAGGCTGTGAATACTTATGGACATGGGATTTCTCGATTTGTTTATTTTTAATAAATTTGCAAAAACCTCAAGTAAACTTTTTTCACGTTGTCATTATGGGGTGTTGTGTGTAGAGTTCTGAGGAAAAAAAAATGAATTTAATCCATTTTGGAATAAGGCTGTAACATAACAAAATGTGGAAAAAGTGATGTGATGTGAATACTTTCTGGATGCACTGTTATGATGTTATTAGAAATTAACTTGATGCATTAGGATTAAAAGTCAAGACGGAGGTAAAGAATTTACGGATAATTATTGACTGTGACCTGAATTTTAAATTACATATAAATCACATTACTAGGACAGCATTTTTTCACTTAAGAAATATAACAAAAGTTAGACCCCTTATATCATTGAAAGATACTGAGAAATTACTTCACGCTTTTGTTTTCGGTCGACTAGATTACTGCAACGCACTCCTCTCAGGACCACCCAAAAAAGACATCAATCGATTACAACGAGTGCAGAAAGGAGCTGACAGAATCTTAACTAGGAAAAGAAAATCTGAGCACATCACCCCAGTCTTAGCGTCACTACACTGGTTACCTGTGTCATTTAGAATTGACTTTAAAATCCTGCTGATGGTTTACAAAGCCTTCAATAATCTTCTCCATCTTATATTTCAGAATTCCTCTCACCTTACACTCCAAATCGTAACCTTAGATCTTCAAATGAGGGTCTGCTTATTATTACGAGAGTTAAACTTAAAAGAAGTGGTGAGGCGGCCTTCTGCTGTTATGCACCTCAAATCTGGAATACGAGTCGCCAGGCTGATATGGTGGAGCACTGTAAAAAACTGCTGAAAAGTCATTACTGTAACATGGCTTTCTCACAGCTTCATTTTAGTGTAACCCTGATATTTTGTATAAGCATTTAATTATCATTATCATTCCTGGTGGCTCCATAATCCGTACTCACCCCTACTTTCTCATCTGTTCTTTTTCTGGTTTTCTGTGGTGTTGATCTGCACCCCCACCACCTGATCAAAGCACCGCGATGTCCTTACATAAATGGATTAAAGGCCAGAAGTCCAGATGACCGTCATCTTCAAGTTCTTCCATTTGAACCCTGAATACAATGAGGACTGATTGAGGTCACTGATGTCAGGTAGAATGCCTAGAGTGGGCTGGTCAGGTGGTCTCGTGGCCTCGGCCCCCCTGCAGATTTAATTTTTTTCTCCAGCCGTTTGGAGTTTTATTTTTTTGTTTTTTCTGTCCTCCCTGGCCATCAGACTTTACTTTTATTCGATGTTAATTAGTGTTTCCTAATTTTATTTTTGAATATATTTTGTCTTTTCTCTCTTTCCTCATCCTGTAAAGCACTTTGAGCTCCGTCATTTGTATGAAAATCTGCTCTAGAAATAATTGGTGTTGGTGTTGTTGTTGAATACTTGCATGGAGGAGAGATTTCAGTTTTTATAAACCCCTCTGAAAACTTCCCGTCATTACTGAGTGTAAGTTGATTTGTGAATAATGGCAAATGTGTCCATTTAAAATTAAATCTGCAAATCAATAAAGTGTGACTTTTCTAATTTCCTCGAGGTTGCTTTGATTGGTGGACTGATGTCATAAGGCTCATGGGTAAGCAGTTCTGGTGATGACGCTGTGACGTTTAAGACTTTTGATGTCACATTTATGTCACACAAGCTCCCCTTCTTCCTCTGACAATACTTTGGCTACATTGCAGCGTTTGCCACTCTTTCCACGGAGACGTTTAACGGCCCCCTCTGTTCTCGGCCTGCGTTCGCTCATTTAGACTTTGTTGGCTCCGTCCGTCTCCTGCAGGAAAAAAAATAAATAAAGTAATGGGCGCAGTTTAACCTTGTTAATACCTTTCAGGAATTAGGAAGTTTCTATTAAATTTCTAATTAACCTGCTGCTCCTGAGACCATAGAGATTTCCTTTGGAAAGCCTCCCTTCATAATCCAAACCCTCCACAAAGCCAAACAATTCAGCCCCTTCAGCGCATTCATTGAAGAAGAAGGCTGATGGAGAGAGGAGCGCGTATTTAAAAAGGCCACGATTAGAGTAGTTAAAGATAAACCACAGCGTATCGGAGGTTATGGATGAGTATTGCTACATTCTGCGGAGGACGTGATGGAAATTGTCGATAAGACAGTTCTATGGGCTCACTTCTGCAGATTTCACACCCCACTTAATAAAGAAATAAATGTATTTTCATGTCATGGGGCAGACTCTTTGCAAGGGAGTAGCTGGGACTTTGTATGTCTTACACAGGGCGACAGAAGGCGGTCGGGAGGTGGCATCACGGCAGTGGCGTAGCTAGGGGCAGGTGGAGGGGGGGCATATTTTTTGGGGGCAGCAGTATTGGCAAAAAGGCTCAGTACAATTCCTGTGTAAGCAGCAGGGCTCGGAAAAATATCACTCATGAGTGAAAAAAATGAAATTCTCTGATTTGCATCCAGAAATGCTGAAAAAATCATTTTTAGACTGTCCTCCTGCGACAGCATCAGACACAGCAGTTGGAATTTATGAGGCAATAATAAAAATAAATGGGAAGTGACGTCATCGGGCCTAGAAGTGACATCATCATTGGTGCCAGAATGGGAAGTGACGTTGTCAGGACTGGATGTGACATCATCATTGGTGCTAAAACGGGAAGTGACATCATCGGGACCGGATGTGACATCATCATTGGTGCTGGAACAGGAAGTGACATCGTCGGGACCAGAAGTGACATCATCATTGGTGCCAGAATGGGAAGTGATATCATCGGGGACTGGAAGAGACATCATCATTGGTGCCAGAACGGGAAGCGACGTTGTTGGGAGCGGATGTGACATTATCATTGGTGCCAGAACAGGAAGTGACATCATCGGGACCGGAAGTGACATCGTCATTGAAGCCAGACTGGAAAGTGACATCATCATTGCTGCCAGAACAGGAAGTGATGTCATCAGGGACCGGAAGAGACATCATCATTGGTGCCAGACCGGGAAGTGACATAATCGGGACCAGAAGTGACATCATCATTGGTGCCAGAACAGGAAGTGACATCATCGGGACCGGAAGTGACATCATCATTGGTGCCAGAACGGGAAGTGACGTTGTTGGGACCAGAAGTGACATCATCATTGAAGCCAGAACGGGAAGTGACATCATCGGGGCCAGAAGTGACATCATCATTGGTGCCAGACCGGGAAGTGATGTCGTCGGGACTGGATGTGACATCATCATTGGTGCCAGAATGGGAAGTGACATCATTGGGAGCAGAAGTGACATCATCATTGGTGCCAGAACAGGAAGTGACATCGTCTGGACCGAATGTGACATTATCATTGGTGCCAGAACAGGAAGTGACATCATCGGGACCGGAAGTGACATCATCATTGGTGCCAGAACGGGAAGTGACGTTGTTGGGACCAGAAGTGACATCATCATTGAAGCCAGAACGGGAAGTGACATCATCGGGACCAGAAGTGACATCATCATTGGTACCAGAACGGGAAGTGATGTCATCGGGGCCAGAAGTGACATCATCATTGGTGCCAGTCCGGGAAGTGATGTAGTCGGGACTGGATGTGACATCATCATTGGTGCCAGAATGGGAAGTGACATCGTCTGGACCGAATGTGACATTATCATTGGTGCCAGAACAGGAAGTGACATCATTGGGACCAGAAGTGACGTCGTCGGGACCGGATGTGACATTATCATTAGTGCCAGAACAGGAAGTGACATAATTGGGACCGGAAGTGACAACATCATTGGTGCTGGAACGGGAAGTGATGTCATTGGGACCAGAAAGTGACATCATCATTGGTGCCGGAATAAAAATGGACGTGATGTCATCAGTGGCGTTGGAACCCTGCGGGATTTGCCGTGGATGGTCTGCAAGAGACTTAGAGAGACAGTCAATGCACCCCTTTCACCCCCTGGTCTGGCATGGAATTACTGTCATTTAGGCCCTTCAGCTGTCTCCCAATCGGACATGTGTGGCAAGGTTGAGGGCCTCGCTCAAGGCCCCAATGGAGTAGAGTCACTTCTGGCGCTTTACAGGATTCGAACAACCTTGATTTGCTTGCCGGTGCAAATGGAAGGGAAGGGCCTTGCATATTTTAGCACGACAACGCTAAACCACACACAGCATCTGTTAGAACAGCACAGCTTCATAGTACAAGAGTCCGGGTCTGCAGTCCTGACCTTTCACCAACCAGAAACATTTGGCGCATCATGAAATGAAAAATACGACAACGAAGACCGAGGAATGTGTTGAACCGCTAGAATCCTACATCAGACAAGAATGGGACAACATTCCTCTCCCATAACATCCGGCAGTTGGTCTCCTCAGTTCCTAGTTATTAAACGTAGAGGGGATGCTACCCAGTGGTAAACACGGCCCCGTCCCAGCTGTTTTGAGACGTGTTGCTGCCATCAAATTCAAAATGGTCTGATACTTATCTTAAAATGGTACATTTTCTCAGTTTAAACCTTTGATAGGTTTTCTATGTTCTATTGTGAATAAAATATCGGTTTACGAGATTTGCAGATCAATGCATTCTGTATTTATTTACGTTTTACACAGCATCTCAACATTTTTGGACTTGGGCTTGTACTAAAAGAGACTATAAGACTACTATAAGAGATGCCCCTTTGGTCTCAGCTTTCAAATCCCAGCTGAAGACTCTCTACTTCAGTTTAGCACACCCTGACTAGAGCTGCTGATTAACTGTACAGACCGCATCTCTGTTGTTAGTCATTAGCACTAAAACATAAGTAACATGATAGTTAGAATTTGTTACTAACCCTCACCTATTCTGTTTCTCTTCTCGGTACTCAAATGTGGCACTCGGTGCCACTGCCCATCTGCCAAGTTGTTTGCCTACCTAAGGTAAAGTCACCTCCGATAAAAGAGCACTGGAATCATCGGGTAGGAGGGTGCTTCATCTGATTGGCTGGCCCAGCACTGACTCAGCTGTAGAACGGCCAATACGGGGGAGGCAGCTTGTTAGCTCGAGGTCTCCAGGACTCTGAACAAATCGGAATCCTCCAATGCATTTTAAACAATTCTGCCAGCCAGAATATCTCCCCTGGCTGGGGTTCAAAGTGGTGTTTCTTGTTTGTTTTGCGTTATTTTATGCCATTTATTTTATACTAGCTGTGCCCCGTGACTCCACCCACGTCATAGTGAAACAGGACAGTGACGATGGCCCCGCCCGACTCCCTACTCCTGACGTCACCCTTCCCCCTCCCATTGGCCCGCAGCCTCGGTCTCGGATTAGTGGCAATATACCGCTCCTGCAAGCGAACTACGATTCTTAGCGCGATGACAGAAGTCACAAAATCAACCGGAATGTTCAAGCAAATTATAGAAAAAACCTGATCTAAATCCGCTAAGTAGTTCTTTTGTTCACTCGCTAAGTGGAGGTAAGATATGCCCTGAGACTGGCGTGTGAGTGAGGAGGGTCCTGCCCGGCTCCCCACTCCTGACGTCACACTTCCCCTTCCCTTTGGCCCACTGCGTGTTTCTCGGATTCGCGCAAATGATACCGCAAGCGAACTATGATACAAAGCGCAATGAGAGAAGTCACAAAATCAAGTGGAATGTTCAAGTAAATTCCAGAAAAAAACCCGATCTAAATCCGTTAAGTAGTTCTCTCATTCGCTCGCTAAACAGAAGTAAGGAACGCCCCGAGGCAGACGCGTGAGTGAGGAGGTCCTGCCCGGCACCCCACTCCTGACATCACGCTTCCCCCTCCCATTGGCCCGCAGCCTCGATCTCAGATTAGCGCTAACATATCGCTCCTGTAAGCGAATTACGATACTTAGCGTGGTGAGAGAAGTCGCAAAATCAATCCGGAAAGTTCAAGCAAGTTCTAGAAAAAAAAAAAGACCTAAATCTGTTAAGAAGTTCTCTCATTCGCTAACTAAGCAGATGTAAGATACGTCCCAGAGATTGGCACATGAGTGAGTGAGGAGGCCCCCCCCCCCCTTCTCCCCAGCCAGCTGCGACCCCCTCAGATTCGCACAAATAAATCAGTGCCGCAAGCGAACTGTGATTCTTAGCGCAATGAGAGAAGTCACAAAATCTACTGGAACGTTCAAGCAAATTATAGAAAAAAACCCGATCAAAATCCGTGAAGTATTTCTCTCGTGAAAAGCGAACAGACAGACGTTGGGTTTTATGTACAGAGAGATTAACGTTTGTCATGTTCATTTTGCTTTGTGTTCGTTTATAAGTGAATGCAGCCTTGATCACATCCCTTGTGTTTTGTGGGTGGCTCCCCAAGGGGCGGGGCCACCTGCCAATCATCGCCCACCATCCTATTTATGGAAGCGCCTCCCATAGTTCCTGGCGGTACATTGGATGCGCTGGGAGTGGAGAGTTTTTTTGGTGAGTTTTCGGGCTACTACTTTGCTTTGCGTTTTCTAGACTTTCGACCTTGTTGTCTGTTTTTGCCCACGGTTTTCAGATTCCGTGTTGGGACTTTGTTTACTGCGTATGGCCTTGCTGTTTCAGGCATCTCCTTTGGAGCTGTGCCTTTTGGTGAAAATAAACCGTTTGTTTTTATAAAGATTTGTCTCGGCCCTCTGGGTTTCTAGTTGGGGTATTTTCACGGTGTTTTCCCCCTCTAGTGGGCAACTTTGGAAGTGTTTCTGGTACCTGTGTTTTCAGGACTCCTCAGATCACGACAGCACTGTTCCTATTGTATTGTATGACAGATTGGCCATCGAGCTCAGTGAAGATGATTGCTTGTGTTCTGTTCTGTGTATTATCTTCTATTTACCCCATTTTTTGACACCCATTGCACACCCAACTTACCTGGAAGGGGGTTTCTCTCTGAATTTCCTTTCCCAAGATTTCTTCCATTTTTATCCCCTCAAAGGTTCTTTTTGGGAGTTTTTTTTATTGTATTCTTAGGGAGTCAAGGCTGGGGGGCTGTCAAAGTCCATTTGGACACTTCTTGTGTGATTTTGGGCTAAACAAAGAATAAATTATTGTTGTTGTTGTATAACCAGAGGGTCTCCCACAGTTCCTGAAAGTTCATTCAGATACACTCAGGAGTAGGTGTGTTCGACTGTGCTTTGTAATTTTTGTCTGGATTTTGGACTATTTTGCTCTGTTTTCTGAACGTTTGGATGGCCCTTGCTGGTAACTCCTTTTTGCCTTTTGTGTTGGTGTTGCCGGTGGTCCCAGAAGGAGGTGTTTCATCTCGCAGGGCTCCCTGGATATCATCGAGGGGAGTCGCAGTGCATGGCTTGATGGCATCGCTGGTCTGCACCGTGAACTGAGAAGGACGCCTGTGAGGGCAGATAAAGAGGCGTTAGAGGAATCTGTGAGCAGGTGACACACCATCTATGGCCTAGTGACCCATGTCCTGCTTACAGAGGAATTGAAGCATCCGAATCTGTTCCTCGGAGAGTCGCGGTCAGGGTGGCTAATGGGATGGTCCTTACGGAGGACACTGCAGTTGTGACCCGCTGGGCTGGCTACTTTGAGCAGTTGTTCAAAGCTGATCCTCCAGCTAAGACGTTGGATATCTCTGGGTCCACAGTCCTTGAGACTGATCCTCCAATTAGCTGTGAACCACCCAGTCTCACTGAGATGGCACAGGTGGTGGACCAGCTGACGGTAGGGAAGGCTGCAGGGATCTGTGGTATCTGGGGTGAACTTCTCCAGGCTGGTGGTCAGGCTGTTCTCCTGGCATTACAAGCAATCCTTACTTCCATCTGGGAGACGGGCATCATCCCAACTGACTGGAAAACGGGACTTGTCATCCTTATCTGGAACGGGAAGGGTGATCACCTGGGGCCTCATGTATAACGCTGTGAGTAGAACTCACACTATAACATGGCGTAAGCACAAAAGCGGGAATGTGCGTACGCACAGAAAAATCCAGATGCAGGAATCTGTGCGCACGCAAAATTTCATGTTCTTCCACTACATAAATCCTGATCAGCGTGAAAAGTAACGCACGTGCACGCGCCTTCTGTCCCGCCCCAACTCCTCCCAGAATTACGCCTCTTTGAATATGCAAATCAATATAAATAGCCTTCTGTGAAAAGACTATGGGAAAAGCACAGGGGAAAATATAAGAATTTCAGCGAATACCAAGTGGAGGCAAAGGAAAAACGTACTATTTGTTGGTTTAAACAGTGGGATAATCAACAAAAGGAAGCTGATCGAGTGACAGAGTGTCGGAGAAACTCGAAAGATCAAATTCACAAAGTCGCACAGTGCCCGAAATAAAAAAGAAATCACATATCAAAGTCGCCGTGAAAGGGCAAGTCGTAGCCCACCGTCTGAGTGTCATATGAAAGCTTATTAGGGTACAAACAAAAAAAAGGCACACAGTGGGGAAAAAAAGCACGAAATCTCAACTTTAATCTCGAAATTTCCACTTTAATCACGTAGTTTATTTGTCATTAAAGTAGAACATCATAAACTTCATCTTAAAATCGTTTAATTTACTAGTTTCTCAAGTAGCATGTTAAATGCTTTGTTCTGTATTTGATCTTCTATGTGCTCTGTGTGTGTGAATCACTACGTGCTTCCGTTCTTTCTCTTTCTCCGACAGGACACAGAATCCATTACATTTGTGATATTACAGCTCTCTGAATAATTAAAATACTGAGATGTATACGTGATATCTTTTTCATGATGATAGGAATGAAATCATGTTATTAAACATGGGAACACGGTGGCGCAGTGCTTGTTCATGTCTCACGCAAGAGGCTTGCTGCGCCATGTGCGACCTTCAATTAAATAATTTATCACAGCAGTACTGTCTCTTTCAAACGTACTAACCTCCAATTCCTGTCCATACTTTTCTTTCTCCAAATACCCAATCGCCACACAATCAGCTCTGTAATAGACGTTAAGCCATCTGTAAGCTTAGAACGCTGATTCTTCAAAACTTTTAAGGAACATTGAAATATCTTCGTAGTAAATGTTTAATTATTCTATTCGTCTATCCTTCTAGTGTCACGTCAGCACCAGCAATAATACAGCGTAAGGCAGGAGCTATCCGTGAACTAGCTAGCGCTGCGGCACCGTGTCCTCACATGTTTAATTATTAACAATACAGATTATTTAAATAAAGTTAAACGTTTTATCTGTATACTATAAGCAACATATTTTGCTGCATTTCATCTTAAAAATGATATTGTCATCATACGCGCTTTATAAAGTAGCACAGGTTGTGCAATATTATAACTGTAGTGCAAGTTTACAGTGAGGTGATTGTACTTATAAGTACAAACAGTTCTATAAGGAGCACTTGATGGACTGATTGAGTGCATTTAGAGTTCTTGGGATGAAACGTTTTACTAAACCGCGAAGTCCATACAGGAAAGGCTTTGACGTGTTTTGCCGTGGTTGAGGTAGTGTGTGCTTGAAACTGTATACCGATAATTCTCTTTCTGATCAGCTGCTGCTGTGATTCCCCACTCAGATACAGTGATATAAATACTCCGAGTGGTGCAGTGAGAGTAATATGGAAAAAGATGATCTGCTGTGGCAACCCTTAATGGGAGCAGCTGACAGAAGAAGAAGATGCAGTGAGCGTAACAACGTTAAAGCAGTTATGGTATTTGGAATACTATGGCTATTCCCTGGACCATTATATTGCTACAGGTTAATTACAATCAGATGCATTACACTAATAAACAATATACAGTTAGTTTCAGTGTATTTATAAAGCCGCATCAGGAATGTGGAGCTAAGAAAGAAAGGGTGACCACACAGGAACAGTAGCACTGCTTTGACGCTGGGTGCCGCCAGTCTGCAAAACCGATCGGAGAAATTGCGTACGCCAAGGTATGAGTTACCGTGGAAATGTGCGTGGCTTTATGCCAAGTTTAGCTTTTATAGATAGATAGATAGATACTTATACATCGCGATTTGAGCGTGGAAACATTCGTACGTAACATTTCTGTGCGTACGCACCGTTTATACATGAGGCCCCTGGATTGCAGCAACTACAGGGGGATAACACTGCTCTCGGTGCCGGGTAAGGTCCTTGCTAGGGTCGTCCTCAATTGGATCCACGATCATTTGCTCATCTACCAGTTACCGAACAGTCTGGTTTTACGACAAAGAAGTCGACCATCGACCGCATCCTGGCACTGAGGGTTCTCATGGAGCGCAAACATGAATATCGGCAGAGTTTCTTTGCAGCCTTTGTCGATTTTCGCAAAGCATTCGACTCAGTTGATCAAGCCACCCTGTGGGACATCCTGAGTGTTCATGGGATCCCCTCATAGGTGCAGGATATCATGGCCGGCCTGTCCACTGGTACTGTGAGTGTTGTGCAGAGTGGAGGCAGGACCTCTGTGTTTTTCCCAGTTAATTCTGGGGTTCGTCATGGGTGTGTTCTGCTCCTACTCTGTGCAGTGCTTATATGGACTGGGTGTTGGGCAGGTTGTGAAGTCCAGTGGCTGTGGGGCATCTGTTGGTGAAGAAAGATTCACGGATCTTGACTTTGCTGACGATGCTGTGATCTTCACAGAGTCAATGGATGCTCTGATCAGGGCTCTCGAGAGACTGAGTGAGGAGTCTGAGTGTCCGGGCTGGTGAGTGTCCTGATAAAAACCAAACTGCCAGGCCTTTAATGACCTCTTGGGCACGGCCATCAGCAGTGTGTCTGTGCAGAGAGAGTGTCGACCTCGTCGAGAGGTTTACTTACCTTGGCAGTGACATTCATGTCTCTGGTGACTCTTCCTATGAAGTCAGTAGACGGATTGGGAGAGCATGGGGGGGTCATGAGGTCGCAGGAAAGGGGTGTGTGGCGCTGCTGCTATCTGTGCAAAAGTACGAAGATCCAAGTCTTTAGAGTCCTGGTGCTCCTTGTTTGTGAGACATGGACAGTATCCCGTGACCTGAGATGAAGACTGGACGCCTGTGTCTCTTCAGAGAGTCCTTGGGTCCCGTTGGTTTGACTTTGTGTTGCTCATGGAGTCCCGAATGAGGCACATGACCTGCATTGTGAGGGAGCGTCAGTTACGGCACTACAGCCATGTGGCAAGATTCCCTGAGGGGTGATCAGCTCACAGGACCCTCATTGTTGAGGACCCGAGCGGTTCGACCAGGCCAAGGAGACGCCCACCTTACACCTGGCTGCAGAAGATAGAGGATAATTTCCCTAGGGGGTAGGCTATCTGGGGGTTTGGCAACAAGGATTCTGAGCTGTTTCGTCATGTGGTGGATGCGGCAACACGCTGTACCAGTGCCTGCTCCCCAACCTGACATGACCTTTTGTGATCGACAGAACTTCATGTACTCACAGATTTATTTTATGTATGTAGCCAGGGTTTTTGATGGGATTTCCTCCTCTAATGGGCTTTTGGGACTCCTAGTCATAACATTACCAATCCCTACTTATTCAAAGTTTTTTTATTGAAAAGGAGTAACTTCGAGCTGCTTGCATTCTGTTAGGAGTGAACCCCTGGGATCTCTTGAAGGGGCTTGCACATCTTCAAGTCCTTCTGATTATTTCTACTGATGACACCTATTTGTTTATTCTTTATCATTACCAAAAATAACGGAAAACTCCATAAAGCTCAACATCTGGCATAACTAAACATCAATCCAAGTTGAACGGTAGGCCAAATGTTGATGTCTTCTCATACAGGCGAGTCAGGAGGTGTCGGATGAAAACCAAAACCAAAAACGGAAGTGATGATTGGCAGCTAGGACATCGCTGACGTCACTTCCGGTGTCGGTCCACCCAGACCGGCCTCTTCCTGCTGGGTGGACTGAAAATCGGGAGCTTTGCCACCTTTGCCAGTTACAATACAATACAATTTATTTTTGTGTAGCCCAAAAATCACACAATGGGCTTTAACAGATCCTGCCTCTTGACAGCCCCCCGGCCTTGACTCTCTAAGAAGACAAGGAAAAAAAGGAAGAAACCTCGGGGAAGGCAGTTTAAAGAAGACTGTGGAAGATTGTGGGTTCACTTCCCGGTTCCTCCCTGTGTGGATAGCGCTTTGAGTACTGAGAAAACTGCTATATAAATGTAACGAATTATTATTATTATTATTAAAGAGAGACCCCCTTTCCAGGTAGGTTGGGCGTGCACTGGGTGTCAAAAGGAAGGGGGTCAATGCAACACAATACACAGAACAGAACACAAGTCATCCTCAATACAATACAATAGTGCAATAGAAATAGTACAAGTACAGGAGATGGCATCACGTATGAGGATTCCGATTGGTTCAGAGTCCTGGAGACCTCGGCCATCAAGCTGCCTCCCCCTATTGGCCATTCCAAGCAGTTCCGTTCTGAATTCTTGTCTGAAAAGACCTTTTCATTGTCTATTTGACTTTTCACTGCCATCCAAGTATACAAAGTGCCAGGATGAACGCCAAATCTTTTCATATTTATCCATTCAATATTTTTAATGTGCTATAACGATACATTGGTTGGGCGGCACGGTGGCGCAGTGGTAGCGCTGCTGCCTCGCAGTTAGTAGGCCCGGGTTCGCCCTGCTTGGAGTATCCCCAACCCTGTCGTAAAATTACAAAGACTCATTCTTAAAAGGGGCGGCACGGTGGCGCAGTGGTAGCACTGCTGCCTCGCGGTTAGGTGACCCGTGTTCGCTTCTGGGGTCCTCCCTGCGTGGTGTTTGTATGTTCTCCCCGTGTCTGTGTGGATTTCCTCCGGGTGCTCCGGTTTCCTCCAAAGACATGCAGGTTAGGTGCATTGGCAATTCTAAATTGTCCCTAGTGTGTGCTTGGTGTGTTCGTGTGCGCCCTGCTGTGGGCTGGCGCCGTGCCCGGGGTTTGTTTCCTGCCTTGCGCTCTGTGTTGGCTGGGATTGGCTCCAGCAGACACCCGTGACCCTGTGTTTGGATTCAGTGGGTTGGAAAATGGATGGATACATTGGTTCCAGAGTCCAAATTGGGCATTCTCTGTAGATATTTAACCGAAGAAGACAAACTCCAATGTTCACGTTTGCCTAAACAATCAAACCTCTGTGCTGTGGAAGTGACCATCAAATCACAAACGACACAAAAGGTGACAGTCACGTGACAGTCATGATTAAACATTTGAACATTAGAACACTCGAGATGAGAACAGGCCATTCAGCCCAACAAAGCTCACCAGTCCTGTCCACTTATTTCTTCCAATAAAACATCAAGTCGAGTTTTGAAAGTCCCTAAAGTCTTACTGTCCACCACACTACTTGGTCGCTTATTCCAAGTGTCTATCGTTCTTTGTGTAAAGAAAAACTTTCTAATGTTTGTGCGAAATTTACCCTTAACAAGTTTCCAACTGTGTCCCCGTGTTCTTGATGAACTCATTTTAAAGTCACCTTCTCGACCCACTGGACTAATTCCCTTCATCATTTTAAACACTTCACTCAGGTCTCCATCTAATCTTCTTTTCCTTAAACTGTAAAGGCTCAGCTCTTTTAATTTTTCCTCATAACTCATCCCCTGTAGCCCTGAATCAGCCTTGTCGCTCTTCTCTGGACCTTTTCTAGTGCTGCTTTGTCCTTTTTGTAGCCTGGAGACCCAAACTACACACAGGACTCCAGATGAGGCCTCACCAGTGTGTTATAAAGGTTGAGCAGAACTGCCTTGGACTTGTACTCCACACATCAAGGCACTATATAAGCTGACATTCTGTTAGCCTTCTTAATGGTTCTGACTACAATCTGGAAATTGAAAATGACTCCTAATTCCATCTGATAAGGTGGACTTTTAATTTTCATACCTCCTGTTGTGAATTCCAACCTCATATTTTAGTGTCCTACATGTAATACTTCACATTTACTGACATTAAATTTCATCTGCCACAAATCTGACCAGGTCTGGTCACACAGGACTCCAGATGAGGCCTCACCAGTGTTATAAAGCCTGATGAGAAACTCCTGTGACTTGTACCCCACACATCAAGGCGCTATATAACCTGACAGTCTGTTAGCCTTCTTAATGGCTTCTGAACACTGTCTGGACGTTGATAGCTTAGAGTCCACTACGACTCCTAAATCCTTCTCATAAGGTGGACTCTCGATTTCCCGACCGCCCATTGTGTATTCAAACCTCACATTTTTACTTCCTATGTGTAATTCTTTACATTTACTGACATTAAATTTCATCTGCCACAAATCTGCCCAAGCCTGTCTGCTATCCAAGTCCTTCTGTGATGATATAATGGATTCCAAATCATCTGCTAATCCACCTATCTTGGTATCATCTGCAAACTTAACCAGCTTGGTCCTTATATTCCTATCTAAATCATGTATATTTATTAAAAATAGCAGCGGCTCTAACGCTGCCCCCTGCTGGTCACCACTCTTAACATCGGCCAGTTCTGATGAGGCTCCTCACACCCTTCCTGTGTCTGAGCCAATTCTGCACCCACCTAAAAACATGACCCTGAACTCCCACCTCCCACACCATATTGAGGTACAACTTGTGAGTCCCTTCTGTCTCTCTGGATTGTCACACACGAGCGATTAGGGGGCCAGCAAAAGGACCTGACGAGTCGTGCGAAACTACAAGATGGGGGACTAAGACAACGTGTTAACTCCTCTCTCTTCATTTTAACAACAAAAATCCACGGCACCTTGAAATTGTCTCAAAAGCCTCGTCTGGACGTCCGAACTGCTTCCGTGTTATAAAATTCACCTCCGCTCGCTTACAGGTGATGTCACCGCCATCCCAAGGTCCTCCACGTCACCCTCCCAGCATTCCTACTTCCATTCCCCATCTCAGAAATTCGTCTGTGTCACCAATTGTACTTATTGAGAATTCTCCCCACCTTTTACTGTGGTTGACGGAATCCCCAACCCTTAATCTGTGTGCCTGTTGTTTTCTTCACAGGATATAAAAAGCCCCCTTTGTAACGCCATCGTGTCAGAGGGGGACATTTTTTTTTGTGCACTGGGTGGCTTAGTTTCTCTCTTAGGCAAGGGAACATGGAAATATTACACTTAAAACACAGCAGATGAAGAGGCAGTCGGCACCCATTGTTGGGACTGAGGTCAGTCAGTCAGTCATCACCCAACCCGCTATATCCTAACTACAGGGTCACGGGGGTCTGTTGGAGCCAATCCCAGCCAACACAGGGTGCAAGGCAGGAAACAAACCCCAGGCAGGGTGCCAGCCCACCACTGGGCACACACACACACCAAGCACACACTTAGGGACAATTTAGGATCACCTAACCTGCATGTCTTTGGACTGTGGGAGGAAACCCACGCAGACACGGGCAGAACATGCAAACTCCTGGGACTGGGGTGAGAAATTTCCTGCGTAACCCTGTTATCCTGATTATTGTGATGGCTGCTCACAGGATATTTGCTGTCTTGCAAAAGAATCCCCGCTTTTAAGTTTTAACTGTTGTGACGGACGCCCCTTCTGTGTATGTTCCAGGGCAGCAAGCATGGGCTGCACAGTACCATCCCTGGAACACTTGGTGGCAGGCAGCCCACCTGGGTGACTGTGGTGCCTCAGATACCTACAGGGCTCCATGGGAGATGGAGCTCTCCACAGCCCTGTTAGGATCCGGGGTGGCCACCAGGAGGCGCTGCAGGGGTTCCTGGGCCCGTCTGGGCTGTAGTTCAGCCATAATCGGTGGCAGGCGGTCAAGCACCTGAAGAACTTACGGGTGAACTCTGAGAGCCTGAGTCAGGAGGAGGAGGACAACGCTTGCCGGGAGGAGTGGTGGTGCGAAGAGTAGTGTGGTGTTTTGGGGACGGTGTACTGCCTGTGGGACACGGGAAAGAAAAATAAAAGTTTGTTGGCCTTTATGCGGGCCTCTGGTGTCAGTCTGCGTCGTTGCCTATATAGCGCCTTTCTTACACTGTTTAAATATATTGTCGCAGATTGAGGCCCTTGCCGTCCTCTTGAACCCTTCGACCACTCCAGACACCAGGTAAAAGTCCGATAGTAATATTTATTTGGACAATGTACAGTGCACAAAGCACCCTCCACTCCACAATACTCATGAATCAATAAACACACTAATCAATACTATAATCAATCCTCCACGCTCCCAGACACTTCGCCACACCCTTCCTCCCAGCTCAGCTCAGTGTCTGGGCTTTCCCATGAGTCCTTTATATAGTCCATGACCCGGAAGTGTTTCTCCCTTCTGTCCATGTGATCATGAACACTTCCGGGTCGGATAAAAAGCTCCTTTCTTCAACCCGGAAGCACGTCGTTTCCTCTTATCATGTGATCATGACGCACCTCCGGGTTATAGGGCAAGTAAGAGTCCGGCAGCCTCCCCACAGCGACTCCTGCTGGTCCCCAAGGTATCCAGCAGGGCTGTGCATATAAACTACAAAGTCCATGAGGCCCTGCTGGAATTTGGGGAACATCCACGCTGTTGGGAGAGCAACATCTGGCAGCCTGGGGGTGAGGGCCAGAATAGTTAGCCGGCCACACACCACAATATAAACAATAGAAAACTGTGAAAAAAGAACGGCTCCTTCCTTGGAAAATATTCATATTTACCTGCCATTAAGAAATGAAAGAAAAACATTCCAACTGGAAGTCAGTCAGACTAAAAGTAATCCAGAAGAACAAAAATCACTCATCGCAAAGCACATGAAAAGGTATAAACTGACTCTAAAAACAAGTCCAATGTCACTAGACGATTTAGTTAAAGCTGAAACAGAGCTTATCTGCCTAAGTCAACAACAAGAATTTCCAGAAGAATTAAAGGCTTTAAAGAAAAAGACTTGTGTTAAAAAGAACAGTCAAATCTATAAACTTGACCCGATCATACAAGATGGAGTACTGAGAGTCGGAGGAAGACTCTGCAAAGCTGCAATGCCTGAAGAAGCTGAACATCCTGCAATTCTTCACAAGCATTCACATGTTGCTTCTCTCATATTGCAGCACATTCATAAACAAATTGGACATTGTGGGCGCAGTTACACCAGAAATACTGGATACCCTCAAGCAAACTCAGCTATCAGAAAAATAATTTCAAAGTGCACAACGTGCAGAAGATACAATGTGAAAGCAGGTGAGTAAAAAAACGGCAGATTTGCTGGAAGATCGCCTGGCACCCAACCAACCACCGTTCACTGATGTTGGAGTCAATTATTTTGGCCCCTTTCTAGTCAAAAGAGGACGAAGCGTAGTCAAGAGGTACGGAGTAATCTTCACGTGTTTAACAACCACAGCTGTGCACATAGAGATCGCACATAGCTTAAACACTGACAAGGGGGCTTCGCTCGCCTACCCCCGGCGTTGGGTATCCTGAAATACATTAGTCGACCCAAGCAGCTCATTATTCCTAACTTCACTCCGCAGTGGTGCCACTCACAATATGGCACTGACGCCTGTGCCTTCCGCAGTAGTGCCACTCACAATATGGCGCTGACGCCTGCACCTTCCGTACTTTATGGACCCGTGGGGCCTCCATAGCCTCTTCCGTTTGAATCTGGGCTGCAGCACAGAGTCCTCTTTTTTGTGTGGATGTGTCGTTAGTCGTTAGCCATGGGCGTGTTGTTGCTTCATTTCTCATTCACGTCAGTTGAGCTCTTTCGTTTTTGGGCCGTGACTCCTTCGTGCGCGGTGGATACAACTTCGCGTGCGGTTTATGAGATGCGCGCTGTACGCGCCTGCGCAGTACGTCTCATGGTCCCATCGCCGTGTACCTGTGTCCATGCCATCCGGTTTACCATTCTCGGTTAGTAATATGGATTCTTGTATCCAAGCCATACTCCGATTTACGAGCAGAAGAGGACAAGTTAAAATCATGCGCTCAGACAATGGAACAAATTTCGTTGGAGCAGAAAGAGAGCTACGAGAAGCTACTAAAAACTTAGAACACGAAAAAATCGGCAACGCTATGATGCAGGAAGAAATCAAATGGATTTTCAATCCACCATCAGCCTCTCATCAAGGTGGAGTGTGGGAAAGACAAATCAGAAGCATAAGAAAGATCACTAAATCAACAAACACTCGATGATGACAATCTTCATACAATGATGTGTACAGTGGAATCAATACTCAATAACAGACCCCTTACAAAGACATCAGATGATCCCAATGATTTAGAACCACTCACACCCAGATTGAGGAGATCGTTCCTCCCCCAAACTAGGCGACTCTTTAATTCCACCCGGGGGGGTAA
This sequence comes from Erpetoichthys calabaricus, assembly GCF_900747795.2. Classification (NCBI taxonomy): domain Eukaryota; kingdom Metazoa; phylum Chordata; class Cladistia; order Polypteriformes; family Polypteridae; genus Erpetoichthys; species Erpetoichthys calabaricus. The sequence goes on from NC_041406.2 coordinate 8,761,991, forward strand.
ACGTTAACATTTAACATTATACATAGTTATTGTCTGTTTTTCACCTGTATTATTATCATTCTTTAATTTAATATTATTTATTGTATCAGTATGCTGCTGCTGAAGAATGTGAATTTCCCATTGGGATTAATAAAGTATCTATCTATCTATCTATCTATCTATTATATAGTGCCTTTCAAATCTATCTATCTATCATTATATAATGCCTTTCAAATCTATCTATCTATCTATCTATCATTATATAGTGCCTTTCAAATCTATCTATCTATCTATCTATCTATCATTATATAGTGCCTTTCAAATCTATCTATCTATCTATCTATCATTATATAGTGCCTTTCAAATCTATCTATCTATCTATCATTATATAGTGCCTTTCAAATCTATCTATCTATCTATCATTATATAGTGCCTTTCAAATCTATCTATCTATCTATCATTATATAGTGCCTTTCAAATCTATCTATCTATGTATCATTATATAGTGCCTTTCAAATCTATCTATCTATCTATCATTATATAGTGCCTTTCAAATCTATCTATCTATCTATCTATAACAAATTAAATACGTGGCTGATTGGAAATGAACATGTCTGAGAATATCAGTTTCTAATCAGCGTATGTGTACTCATTGACAGTTGGTAACAAAACATTTTGTCAGCTTGTGTTTACACTACTTGTTAACCCCAGGAAATGTGGATGTGCCGTCGTTTAAGCCATCGTCCTGTTGATCTAGGCAGGGAATGAAGGAGATTTAAACTACTGGGCAGGAGAAGGCAGAGGGTGAGGGACGGACCAGATGAGAACGCTCACACGAAGACGAGGGTACGTGGCTGGCACGACGTGAGGCACAAGGACGGCAACACTTACCTCCAGGGAGGAACAGACCGCTACACAAGGGGACGGCGGTTGTGGTTCCAGGGAGAGGACGACGCCGCATGAAAGGACCGAGCAAAGCTGGCAGACGAGAAGCCCTGAGTGGGAAAAACAAGAACGACGAAGAGACACGGACGACGATTTGACAGAACTTCTGTTGGGAAACGAGTATCTGGTGAACAGAGTGCATCTGCGGACATCTGGACGATTAATTGTTGGGGTAACACCGTGTGCAAACTGGACTCTGCACCCCACTTTTAGAGTGAGGATTGTGTGCTTTCCATTTAAAAAAGGAAATTTTGTTCCTGATATTGTTAGATTTTTTTTTAGGTTCGTTTATCTTTTTAACTCTTTTAGGGCTAATTATTTTTTCTTTGTTTTGTCCCAGAGCTGAATATTTTTCCAAAAAACTCAATGGTTTCACACGTAAATCAACATAAAACACTTCTGTTGGCACCCTGTTTAATGTTCCAGGAGCCCCTACGGTGTGCATATTCACATATTTATTACATACGTGTTTGTCCCATCCATATTACTAACCGAGAATGGTAAACCGGATATGGACGCAAGGACATGCCCGTGGACGCAGGAGACATAGTGCGCAGGCGCCACACAAAGCCCCCAGCCCCAGAGTGAAACGGGAGAGAAGTAATATGGAAGCAGGTACATGCCCATGGACGCAGGAGACATAATAAAACAAGAGCAGTCAACGCCCCGCCCCTGAGTGAAACGGGACACACTACGGAGTCCACAAAGGTTCACAAATCAAACCCGACATAGTGCGGAAGCGCGTCTGAAACCGCGGAAGCAAAACTGTCTCGGCTCCAAAACCACACAGCTCAACAACTAACAGCTACAACAACGAGCCCCCATGGACAGATACAATGTACGTAGACGACTACAACACGCGTCTCACACTGCGGAGGCAAAGCAGGCACGGGTTCAAAACGAATGAGCTCGAGTGACCGAGATACAAACACGAGCCCGCCTGGATATAATTAATGAACGCAGGCGCCTACAACGCGCGTCTGAAATGCCGCATACCAGGCAGGCACGGCTCCAAAAAGAAAGAGCTCGACTGACCGAGATACAAAGTGAAACGGGAAACACTACGGAGTCCGCAGTGGTCCACAATGCACCGCATAATAGTATGGACGGAGCTCCGTATTAACAGTGGGGGGCCCCAGAGTGACACGGGCGAACGCTCCGTATTAAATGTACGTCATCCTCACACGTCCAAACTATACAGCATAGGTGAATCACATTACAGTGATGCATTATTGACAGTGCAACCACAGACATCGCTCCGTATTAACAGTAAGTGCAATTATTCATATTACTAACGGTACACAACGGAGAACTACTGGAGTCCCGATCACGTCTCCAAAACTATACAGCTCCACAACACATGTGGGCGCCTACAACGCGCGTCTGAAACCGCGGAAGCATAACTGTCTCGGCTCCAAAACCATACAGCTCCACTAACGGAGCTACAGAAACGAGCCTGCATAGACACATACAATGAACATGGACGCCTACAACGCGCGTCTCACACCGCAGAAGCAGGGCAAGCACGGGTTCAAAACAACGCAGGCTCCTACAACGCGCGTCTGAAACTACGGCTGCACAGTGGGCACGGGTTCAAAATGCCGGGGGTAGGCGAGCGAAGCGAGCAGGGGGCGGAGCCCCCTTGTCACTCATAAACTGAAAGGGGCTTGAAGTCATCGAGTGGCTGCTAATCCGTGGTGTCCACCAGCAGGCCGCGTCGTTTGGTGAAGTTCAGTTGCCAGCTCGTCTCCTGCAGATCGACATCTGTGTAGGCCTCCCACGGTGAACGTTTTCATGAGCGCGTCCAGCACTACAATCACCTGATGCAGGCACCTGACTTTTGTTTTCGATCTCCAGATAACTTGTATCAAAACTGGAGATCGAGAAGTCAGAGTCCGATTCAGTGATAATACACAAAAAATAAATAATACGCACAGAGTATTTCTGCTTTGTGCATTTGCTTCGCTCTCTCGCCGATGTCGATGCGATTCTTGACATTGCTTACTCTACGCTGCTCACGCACACGCAGGGTTTCTACATCAAGTCAACGAGTCTATCAGTCCTCCAAGCAAAAAGGGTCCACCGATAACATAACGGTGAGTTTAATCAACATTTACAGCTTTCTGTCGCCTTCAGCCCCAATACAGTCATATGAAAAAGTTTGGGACCCCCTCTCAGCCTGCATAATAACTGACTCTCCTTTCAACAATAAAGATAACAGTGGTCTGTCTTTCATTTCCTAGGAGTACTGCTGTGTGATTTTTAGTGACGCAGTATTTAGTTGAATGAAATGAAATCAAATGTGAAAAACTGGCTGTGCACAAATGTGGGTCCCCTTGTCATTGTGCTGATTTGAATCCCTGTCACTGCTCAATGCTGATTACTTGGTGTGATGAGCTCATTAAGCCTTGAACTTCATACACCGGTGTGTCCATCATGAGATATAAAGGTATTTAAGGTGGTCAATTACAAGTTGTGCTTCCTCACTTTGACTCTCCTCTGAAGAGTGACAGCATGGGATCCTCAAAGCAACTCTCCAAAGATCTGAAAACAAAGATTGTTGAGTCTCCTGGTTTAGGGGAAGGCTACAAAAAGCCATCTCAGAGGTTTAAACTGTCAGTTTCTGTAACTGTAAGGAATGGAATCAGGAAATGGAAGGCCACAGGCACAGTTGCTGTTAAACCCAGCAGGTCTGGCAGGCCAAGAAAAATACAGGAGCGGCATATGAGCAGGATTGTGAGAATGGTGACAGACAACCCACAGATCACCTCCAAAGACCTGCAAGAACATCTTGCTGCAGATGGTGTATCTGTACATCGTTCTACAATTCAACCCAATTTACACAAAGAACATCTGTATGGCAGGGTGATGAGAAAGAAGCCCTTTCTGCACTCACGCCACAAACAGAGTCGCTTGTTGTATGCCAATGCTCATTTAGACAAGCCAGATTCATTTTGGAACAAAGTGCTTTGGACTGATGAGACACAAATGGACTTTCAAGGGGATTGAATACTTTTGCACGCCCTGGTATCTTGTGAAGATCATTCCCTTTTGATTGATAGATAGATAGATAGATACTTTATTAATCCCAAGGGAAAATTCACAAACTCCAGCAGCAGCATATTGATTAAAACAATATTAAATTAAAGAGTAACCACAATGCAGGTATAACAGACAATATCTTTGTATAATGTTAACGTTTACCCCCCCGGGTGGAATTGAAGAGTCGCATAGTTTGGGGGAGGAATGATCTCCTCAGTCTGTCAGTGGAGCAGGACGGTGACAGCAGTCTGTCGCTGAAGCTGCTCCTCTGTCTGGAGATGATCCTGTTCAGTGGATGCAGTGGATTCTCCATGATTGACAGGAGTCTGCTCAGCGCCCGTCGCTCTGCCACAGATGTTAAACTGTCCAGCTCCATGCCTAAAATAGAGCCTGCCTTCCTCACCAGTTTGTCCAGGCGTGAGGCGTCCTTCTTCTTAATGCTGCCTCCTCAACACACCACTGCGTAGAAGAGGGCGCTCGCCACAACCTTCTGATAGAACATCTGCAGCATCTTATTGCAGATGTTGAAGGACGCCAGCCTTCTAAGGAAGTATAGTCGGCTCTGTCCTCTCTTACACAGATCATCAGTATTGGCAGTACAGTCCAATTTATCATCCAGCTGCACTCCCAGGTATTTATATGTCTGCGCCCTCTGCACACAGTCACCTCTGATGATCACGGGGTCCATGAGGGGTCTGGGTCTCCTAAAATCCACCACCAGCTCCTTGGTTTTGCTGGTGTTCAGGTGTAGGTAATAAAATTCGAGGTACATTTAGCAAAAAAACGTATTTCCCCGAAAATAAGACCGGGTCTTAAATTAATTTTTACTCCAAAAGATGCACTAGAGCTTATTTTCAGGGGTGCCTTATATTTATTCCTGTACAACAATATACATTTATCCAAATACAGTCATGTTATCTTCTTCTGGAATATCTTCATAACACTCCACATTCAAACCCTGAATTTACTGCTGCACTTTTAGGACCCTCCAGGATCGATGTGCGCGCTTCGATGTTTGATGAGTGATTCGATGTGGTGAGGCACAATGCCGACATACAGATGCATTCATGTTGCTTTTATATTCAAGCGTTGCATATTCCTGATCGTAATGACACGACACATTTGAAAGGTCTCACATACCGTCTTCTGTGCCGTCTTTTTTTGTTTTTGCACCTTGTCGAGAGGTTTACTTACCTTGGCAGTGACATTCATGTCACTGGTGGCTCTTCCTATGAAGTCAGTGGACGGATTGGGGAGAGCATTGGGGGGTCATGAGGTCGCTGGAAAGGGGTGTGTGGCCCGCCTGATATCTGCAAAAGGACAAAGGTCCAAGTCTTTAGAGTCCTGGTGCTCCTTGTTTGTGAGACATGGACAGTATCCTGTGACCTGAGATGAAGACTGGACTCCTGTGTCTCTTCAGAGAATCTTTGGGTACCGTTGGTTTGACTTTGAGTTGCTCATGGAGTCCCAAATGAGGCACATGACCTGCATTGTGAGACTGCATTGTGAGTCCTGCATCGACTGACACTTTAGAGTCCTGGTGCTTCCTGTCTTGCTATATGGCTGCGAGACATGGACGCTATCCAGTGACCTGAGATGAAGACTGGACTCCTTTGGTACTGCGTCTCTCCGGAAAATCCTTAGGTACCGTTGGTTTGACTTTATGTTGCTCATGGAGTACCGAATGAGGCACATGACCTGCAATGTGAGGGAGCGTCAGTTACGGCACTACGACCATGTGGCGTGTCTCCCTGAGGGTTATCAGCTCACAGGATCCTCATTGTTGGGGACCCAAATGGACGGACCAGGCCAACGGGTTGCCCACGTAACACCTGGCTGCGGCAGATGATAGAGGGTCATTTCTGGAGGTTGGGACTGGACCGCGTGTCTGCCTGGGGGGTTACAAACCGAGATCCCGAGTTGTTTTGTTGTGTAGTGGGTGCACCGATGCTCTGTACCAGTGCATGCTCCCCAACTTGACTTGACTTGATGTATTTGAGCCACAGAGAAAAAGAAAATAAGGACATAATGAAAATGTCTATTTTGTACTTAAAGTGGAAATTTCAGCTTTAACCTCAAAATGTCCACTTTAACCTCGTAGTTTACTTTATCATTAAAGCAGACCGTCGTAGACGTCATCTTAAAACTGACCCAGATGTTAAATCGCTAGGAGCTTCTGGGGCTTCCTCCTGACCTGACAGCAGCATCGCCAGACAGAACACATTAAATTTATGATATTCCAGCTCTCTGCACATTAATAATTCTTAGTTTTATACTTGACAAGGGGGCTCCGCCCCCTGCTCGCTTCGCTCGCCTACCCCCGGTGTTGGGTAACCCGAAATACATTGATGAATGTATGAGATATATTGGAGTGTAAAGGTGTAGATGACGAACAAAGGAAGTATATTCATTAATCCTAATGAATGTCCACTAATAGTGGACTCATTACAGAATGCGTTGTCAGCTAATTGGCGGAATTGTTTAGCGGCCGTCTGTCGTTCCTTTCTTTGACGTTTATTTATTGACTCTGCTGTTTGAGAGGCACGTTGTAGGCACCTACGTTCATTAATTGTATTCAGGCGGGCTCGCTTCTCTATGTCCGTTAGTTGAGATGTTTCGTTTTGGAGCTGTGACTCCTTTGGTTGCGTTGTTTGAGAAGCACGTTGTAGGCGCCTGCGTTCATTTGTTTTATTCCATCGGTTGTGGTCGTTCGTTTTGAACCCGTGTCTGCTTTGCTTCCACGGTTTCAGACGCGCGTTGTAGGTGCCCACGTCTATTGTTTTTGTCCATGCGGGCTCGTTTTTGTAGCTCCGTTAGTTGAGCTGGATCATTTTGGAGCCGTGACCGTGACTCCATTAGTTATCCGTTGTCTACCGTTAGTAATGTGGATAATTGCACTTACTGTTAATACGGAGCGTTTTCTGTGGTTGTACTGTTAATAATGCATCACTGTAATGTGATTCACATATGCTATACGGTTGGGACGTGTGAGGATGCCGTACGTTTAATACGGAGAGTTCGTTTATTCTTATTACCCGGACCATGCTGTGTAGTGTGGCCGTTTAGTTCAGAAGTGCGTTGTAGGCGCCTGCGCTTTTCGTACTTTCATGCACCTTCCGTACTGTCTTTGTGGACCTGTGGAGGCCTCCGTAGGTGTGTTAGAAGCGCGTGGACCATGCTGTGTAGTGTGGACGTTTAGTTCAGAAGCGTGTTGTAGGCGCATGTGCCTTTCGTACTTTCACCGCCTTCCGTACTATCTTTGTGGACCTGTGGGGCCTCCGTAGCCTCTTCCGTTTGACTCTGGGGTGCAGAGCAGAATCCTCTTTTTTGTGTAGCTGTGTCGTTAGTCGTTAGCTATGGGCGCGTTGTTGCTTCATTTCTCATTCACGTTAGTTGAGCTCTTTCGTTTTTGGGCCGTGACTCCTTCGTTCGCGGTGGATAAGACTTCGCTTGCGGTTTATGAGACGCGCGCTGTAGGCGCCTGCGCACTATGTCTCATGGTCCCATCGCCGTGTACCTGCGTCCATGCCTTCCGGTTTACCATTCTCGGTTAATAATATGGATATCACTGCATTAAAATATGTATGCTACATTTTACAGATAAATCGTAATATTTGTTTAAATAATGAATACTGTTAATAGTTACACATATGGGGGTGGCACGGTGGCAGAGCTGCCATCTTGCAGGGAGTCCCATCCCCTTGTGATCCCTGCCTGGAGTTTGCATGTTTTCCTGGTGGGTTTCCACAGTGGGCTCAGTTTTCCATCCAAAGACATGAAGATTTGGGGATTTGGTGACACTAAAATGACGTCACTGTATGTGAGCGCTTGTGTTCACACTTTGTGATGAGCTGATGCCCCGTGCGGAGATTTTGTTTCTGTCTTGCGCCCGAAGCTTGCTGGAATTGATGGATGTAATCATTAAACATCCTTTTTAGAGATATTGTGGTAAGGTGTCCTCGGAATTTAATGGATGTTTCGGGCACAAGCGTTGCATCGCGTGAAGTATAAACCCGGCGTTAGGCGCCTTACTGTTCAGCTGACCATCTTGACTAGGGCTTATTTTTGGGGTAGGGCTTATATTACAGAGCAGCCTGAAAATCATGCTAGGGCTTATTTTTGGGGAAACACGGAAGTCTTTAGGGAAAATGTTTTGTGGGAAATGTTCATCGACTAGTTTTCTTGTTCCAGCTAAATAAACTATACAAAAAAAATGACAAAATCATTTATTTACTGCAGCTTAATGTCTGGGCTGGACCTGAAAATTCGGATGGTTGATTAAACAAAATTCTACTTCTGGCTGAGTAATTTTCTTCTCAAAGTTCATATGTTTTCTTTTTATCATTATAAATATCTATATAAAATTTGAATCATCTCTCTGTAATTACATTGATGGTTTACTTGAAAATTCGTTAAAGTACTCAGTTAAAGTCGCACTTCTGGTTGCTTTTTTGATATTTAGCAGGTGTAGAAACTCTCACTGAGCGAGGGCAAAGCGTTTGAGTTTTTGTGTTTATACACCGACGGACAATTTCAAAAATGTTATTTTCAGACTCAGGAAGGTCTAAAACGTCAACATTTATCAAAATCTCGAGGTCGAATTTTTTTCACGATTCCTATACTTTCTCCATATTATGTACACGAGAAGGTAAAAAGGAGAGTCAAAAAACCAAAAGTAACGCTCGCCACTTAACTGCCCGATTTTTGCAACCGACTTCACCACTAACTAACTCAAAATAGGTTTGTTTCTATCCACCAAGAGATACTGAACGTTGGCGGTGCGGACGTATTTATCTTGGAGGTAACTGGCTTGACCCCCGAGTTGACCTGTGGTCATCATAAAATCTCAACCAATCGGGAAGCACGGTGCACTGAAACACTGAAGAAACCTAAAAGGCAGTAACGGATCACGTAACGCACCAATCGCAGTTCCGTGCATTTCAAGGCCATGTGATTTGTCCACGACAAAAAAGTAAACAAAACAAAAAATAAACTAAAAAAAAAAAAAAAAACAAGAAACATAACGTAAGCCGAGGAAGCGAATAAGCTCGTCAAAATGAAAGGTGCTCTCCACTTTGGTCAGATGGCTCTAATTTCAGAGAACAAAACTGCAATCGTCTCGAGGCCAACATTGCAGATACTTTGAAATACAGATTTTGATTTCATATATTTTATTAATCCCCGAGGGAAAATTGTTTTTGTGTACTACAATTGGGGGTCAGAGTGCAGGGTCAGCTACTGTACAGCAAACATCCCTGGAGCAATTTTCAGGTTAAGGGCCTTGTTCAAGGGCCCAATGGAGTAGGATCCCTTCTGGGGATTTGAACTGGCAACCTTCTAGATACCAGCGCAGGTCCTTAGCCAAAAAAAAAACAACGCAGAATGACATCCTCATTTGCCTGGTGAGTTGGATCCTAATGGTGCCCGTCCTGCAGTCCCTTCACCCTGAAGTGAGTGGCAGGGGGTGACCCTGGTGTTGTGAAGTAGCCGTTTCCAGCTGTGTGGCGGCCTGATTCACAACACCAGCTGGCACACTCTGCCAAAGTGGACACGCTGCTTTGCCTCATCTTCTCTCTCCATATTTTCTCGGCACAGGCATGGATGTCAGGCTTGTCAGGATTTCTTCATGTGGGTACCTGAAATGGTACAAGAAGAGAAATTTAGCAGAGGTTCACTTTTCACAAAACACACACTGAGGTGAGATGAACAGCACACAAAAATATCAAAAAGGGTGCGAAAAAGCAGTGGAGGCTGGTGGTCTTTCAATCCGGGGAAGCACATTTTAGGCCCTACATCATAAAATGAGTCAATTATTGCATTGCATTATTTAAATGTAAATTCTACCCTCCTTTCTTTTTATAGAAATGGTGTGTGTGACCCTGTCATACCAACTGGGAGTCTTTTCCAGAGACTTGACCAGTTTCCTCCCAATGGCCAGCCGCGCACGGTGGCTTAAACGGTTTTGGCCTGTTATGTTGCTGCTGTACGACTTGACTCGTTTTAAGCAGGAGAAGCTCCTCTCTTCATCTACTGAGCTAGCTAGCACCAATTGTCACCACTAAAGAAAATAGCTTTGCACTACCAATTGTTTCAACTACAAAGACAATTGTTTCAACTAAAGACAATAGCCTTGCACTACCAATTGTTTCAACTAAAGACAATAGCCTTGCACTACTGATTGTTTCAACTATAAAGACAATAGCCTTGCACTACCAATTGTTTCAACTATAAAGACAATAGCCTTGCACTACTAATTGTTTCAACTAAAGACAATAGCTTTGCACTACCAATTGTTTCAACTAAAGACAATAGCTTTGCACTACCAATTGTTTCAACTAAAGACAATAGCCTTGCACTACCAATTGTTTCAACTAAAGACAATAGCCTTGCACTACCAATTGTTTCAACTATAAAGACAATAGCCTTGCACTACTAATTGTTTCAACTAAAGACAATAGCTTTGCACTACCAATTGTTTCAACTAAAGACAATAGCTTTGCACTACCAATTGTTTCAACTAAAGACAATAGCCTTGCACTACCAATTGTTTTAACTATAAAGACAATAGCCTTGCACTACTAATTGTTTCAACTAAAGACAATTGTTTCAACTAAAGACAATAGCTTTGCACTACCAATTGTTTCAACTATAAAGACAATAGCCTTGCACTACCAATTGTTTCAACTAAAGACAATTGTTTCAACTAAAAACAATAGCTTTGCACTACCAATTGTTTCAACTAAAGACAATAGCCTTGCACTACCAATTGTTTCAACTATAAAGACAATAGCCTTGCACTACTAATTGTTTCAACTAAAGACAATAGCCTTGCACTACCAATTGTTTCAACTATAAAGACAATAGCCTTGCACTACCAATTGTTTCAACTAAAGACAATTGTTTCAACTAAAAACAATAGCTTTGCACTACCAATTGTTTCAACTAAAGACAATTGTTTCAACTAAAGACAATAGCCTTGCACTACCAATTGTTTCAACTATAAAGACAATAGCCTTGCACTACTAATTGTTTCAACTAAAGACAATAGCTTTGCACTACCAATTGTTTCAACTAAAGACAATAGCCTTGCACTACCAATTGTTTCAACTAAAGACAATAGCCTTGCACTACCAATTGTTTCAACTATAAAGACAATAGCCTTGCACTACTAATTGTTTCAACTAAAGACAATAGCTTTGCACTACCAATTGTTTCAACTAAAGACAATAGCTTTGCACTACCAATTGTTTCAACTAAAGACAATAGCCTTGCACTACCAATTGTTTTAACTATAAAGACAATAGCCTTGCACTACTAATTGTTTCAACTAAAGACAATTGTTTCAACTAAAGACAATAGCTTTGCACTACCAATTGTTTCAACTATAAAGACAATAGCCTTGCACTACCAATTGTTTCAACTAAAGACAATTGTTTCAACTAAAAACAATAGCTTTGCACTACCAATTGTTTCAACTAAAGACAATAGCCTTGCACTACCAATTGTTTCAACTATAAAGACAATAGCCTTGCACTACTAATTGTTTCAACTAAAGACAATAGCCTTGCACTACCAATTGTTTCAACTATAAAGACAATAGCCTTGCACTACCAATTGTTTCAACTATAAAGACAATAGCCTTGCACTACCAATTGTTTCAACTAAAGACAATTGTTTCAACTAAAAACAATAGCTTTGCACTACCAATTGTTTCAACTAAAGACAATTGTTTCAACTAAAGACAATAGCCTTGCACTACCAATTGTTTCAACTATAAAGACAATAGCCTTGCACTACTAATTGTTTCAACTAAAGACAATAGCTTTGCACTACCAATTGTTTTAACTATAAAGACAATAGCCTTGCACTACTAATTGTTTCAACTAAAGCCAATAGCTTTGCACTACCAATTATTTCAACTAAAGACAATAGCCTTGCACTACCAATTGTTTCAACTATAAAGACAATAGCCTTGCACTACCAGTTGTTTCAACTAAAGACAATAGCTTTGCACTATCCAACTCTTTAAGAAACACCAAGAAATCAGGTGGGTTATGCCTGTTGCCCCACCAGTCACAGTTTCAATACAGGACTTGGAGGTCAGATCTCAGTCTCCCAGAATCAAAGAAATGGCCGTAACTTTTCAGGACACTTTGGAATGCCTCCTCATGAAACACCTGTCTCATTTCAATAGATTTCTCTGCATTGGTCAGTTCTAGGAGGTGCATGCTTTCCAAATTTGAAAAAAGCAGGGGAAATCTGCTCTATAAGATTGTCTAGGATGGCCATGTACAGATTCCTGTAACGTACCTGGGGATCCTGCAGATCCTGCAAGGAACTCATTCTGGACTTCAGAAAGCAGAGCACAGAAGCGGTTACTCTCTACATCAATGGAGACCATATGGAAAGGGCGCAGACCTCCAGATTCTTGGGAATTATTTATTTGAAGACTTATGGATCATATGTTTGAGGTTTGATTCATTACTGGTGGTCTGAGCCCCCTTAGCGCCACTCCCATTAAGTTACAAATGTCCAACATAAGCATGTAGGGTATCATTTTAGACTATTTCAAGGTCAGTGATTATGAACATGATGTTATTTTTGACTAGGGGATCTAGCCACATATGGACCCCCATCGGGGGGGAGGGATACCAAATTTCCATTACAATAAGGAATATTTAGACTTTAAACATTTAAATTGAAGCACACATTTTAATATTTCAAATACTTGCCACAATTATTTTGTTTTATTATGTAGTTCAGCCTCACCAAGTAAATCATTACAGTAGTTATGAACACCCCCATGCTAATTCAGACTTTTCTTCCATTTAAAAATCCAAATAAATCCATCCATCCATTATCCAACCAGCTATATCCTAACTACAGGGTCACGGGGGTCTGCTGGAGCCAATCCCAGCCAGCACAGGGCACACAGCAGAAAACAAACCGCGGGCAGGGCACCAGCCCACCGCAGCAATTAAATCCAGTCTTAAAATTAATAATAAATAAAATAATTAATACCTGTAAAAAAAAAAAAATACAGTTTACCCTAAAAAACGAAGATGAGGGAGAGCTTCTGTAAAACATGGACGCTGCCTCACTCCTTTACTCTGCTAAGGAGGCCCAATGAAACTCGGTGCACACACCCTGCGTCTTTAAGTCTCTGGGATATGAGGGGGCTTTCCAGTACCTTCCTGAGTAGAGGCACCAATCGGCAAGAGTGCTGTCAGGATTTCTCTCCACTCTTTCTTTAGGCAAATGTGACAGCAGTCTGCTGTGGAGCGAGAACCTCGCAGGGAGCGAAGATCAGAGAAGCTGATGCACGATACATGAAAGATTTTTGCTGGAGGCAGAGAGTTGCTTGGTTTGGGGATTTTGCCTCCACAGATACAAATCCTGAGAGATATTACAGCTGTGATCTCGTGCGATTCGTTTATCTTGGCCCTCCTTCTCCTTCATAGGCTTTTAATTTTTTTTTTTGCTGCAATTCAAAGACATTACTTTATTAAATAAGCAGAATGGTGTGCAGTCTGTCAGGTGCTAGAGGTGACACTTAGTGCCACATGAAGAGTAAATGCACTATATGTGAAAACTTTGATATATATATATATATATAATACAAAGACAGACCTCAATCAATAGGACAGGCACTATATTAATGAGGACAGATATGAAAGCAAAAAGATAGGAAGATGCACAGAAAAGGCACTATATAGAAAAGATGGGGACATAACTGTATAATTAGATAGATGTGTAGATGTGAAAGGCACTATATAATAGATAGATAGATAGATAGACGAAACACGCTGTATGATAGATAGATAGATAGATAGATAGATATGAAAGGCACTATATAATAGATAGATAGATATGAAAGGCATTTTATGATAGATAGATAGATAGATAGATAGATAGATAGATAGATAGATATGAAAGGCACTATATAATAGACAGATAGATATGAAAGGCATTTTATGATAGATAGATAGATAGATAGACGAAACACGCTGTATGATAGATAGATAGATAGATAGATAGATAGATAGATAGATAGATAGATAGATATGAAAGGCACTATATAATAGACAGATAGATATGAAAGGCATTTTATGATAGATAGATAGATAGATGAAACACACTGTATGATAGATAGATAGATAGATAGATAGATAGATAGATAGATGTGAAAGGCACTATATAACAGATAGACAGATAGATATAACATGTTTTTATAATATATAATTACATTATATACAATTTAACCTTTCAAGTACTTGGTCCAGCTGTTCTTGTTTCTTACTGTCTGTACTTCTACGTCATGAAGTAAATTTTCACATTTCTTAAAAACACTGAATTTAAACAGTTTACACTAATTCAGACTTTTTAAATCTACGAACCTACACTTGTACAGTAGACCCCCACGAAGTCGCGGTTCAGAGTTTGCGGCCTCAGTCATTTGCAGGTTTTTCCTTAGAACCTATCTAATAACTGTTAGCGGAAACTGCAAATATCCTCCACAATTTTTATGGCTTTTTCTTGGCAATACTGCACTGTAGAGAGAACAGGAAGCAACCGTTGAGGGAAACGCAGTGGCTCTGATTGGTCTTCTTCTGAGGGTGCCGGGGCTGTTGGGGTCAAAGGATGTCAGCACGGCTTTTAAAAAGGGGGCCACTGACCAAAAGCAATAAAAAAGGTTTTGTAATTTGTGTTTCAAGTTCCTGTCTCTCTGCCTGCCTTCTGTTGGGTTACCTGTACTTATTCGTTTTGTTCTCGATCGTTTCGTGGTTGGTGTCTGGATTGTCTGCAGTCTGCCTGTGTACATGAGGACTGTAAGTGGCCATCCTGCAAAGAAAGGAGCGCTCCTGAACCTGTCCACCCATCTTCACTATTTCAGGAACTACCAGTAGGACTATCTTTACATTTCCATTCAACATGCGGATCTCTCGACTATCTATTTTCATCATTACATTTCATCCGTTGCTGTTTTTCATGATTTACTGTGTGTGTTTTCTTTGTGCTTTGATGTATTTAATGTGTAATCGCCGTATCTTATCGTATCGTTGTTTTCATTTGTTTTCATTACATTCTTTATTTGCTGTTTGATTACCGGTTTGCTTTGTTTTTGTCTCTGTTTGTGAGTGCGTGCAGATCAGGCCAAGACTGAGTGCGTCCCTGGAATCTCCACCATAAAAATAAATAAATCACCGTCTTCTTGACTGTGTGAATCTTAGCAGCACCGGACCGCTACAGCGTTATTCATTTCTTCTTGCTGCAGATTGACTGAGATGCATCTCCAGCTGACTGTTCTTGTGTTTTCCGTTTGTTCCTCTTAACCCTTAAACCACCACAACCGGCTATAGTCGTTTCCCAGTGCCATTTGCAAGCACGCAGGAGCTGATCAGTCAATGCCATACATTCATTGAACAGCCAGCTCATGACCACTGCCAGCCCCTGCAGCCTCGCTGTCCCTGGGATTGAGCCGCTGCACTAGACTGGCCTGCCAGCGTCAGCGTTTACCTCTGTGTGCTCGCGTGCAGCCAGTTTAAGTGCAGTTGGCTCTGTGATTTACTGAAAGTCATCCATGGCGTCAGTTGCACTTTGTACATATTGTTCCAGTAGTTTTTTAAATAGTTTTTACAGTTCATTAGCAGTGTGTAAAATGATCAGTGGTGCAGTAATTGTGATGCTCTTTGCATGAAAAAAATGTCCATGCATCCTCTTCTGCTTATCCGAGGTCGGGTCGCGGGGGCAGCAGCTTGAGCAGAGATGCCCAGACTTCCCTCTCACCGGCCACTTCTTCTAGCTCTTCCGGGAGAATCCCGAGGCGTTCCCAGGCCAGCCGGGAGACATAGTCCCTCCAGCATGTCCTGGGTCTTCCCCGGGGCCTCCTCCCGGTTGGACGTGCCCGGAACACCTCACCAGGAAGGTGTCCAGAAGGCATCCTGATCAGATGCCCGAGCCACCTCATCTGACTCCTCTCGATACGGAGGAGCAGCGGCTCTACTCTGAGCTCCTCATCTTTAAGGGAGAGCCCAGACACCCTGCGGAGGAAACTCATTTCAGCCGCTTGTATTCGCGATCTCGTTCTTTCGGTCACTACTCACAACTCATGACCATAGGGGAGGGTAGGAGCGTAGATCGACTGGTAAATTCAGATCTTTGCCTTACGGCTCACCTCCTTTTTCACCACGACAGACCGATGCAGAGCCCGCATCACTGTGGATGCTGCACCGATCCGCCTGCCAATATCCCGCTCCATTCTTCCTGTAAAAAAAAAATGTGTTTCATTAAAATTTCACTTTTTCTTTGCAAATTGTGACGTTTATTTAAAGTGCAACAAAAAAGTATTTGGCGTCCAGGGATGCATTAATCCCCAAGTATCTGGCAGTTTAAGGGTTAAAGCCCCAAGATGCCGCCGAAACACTCTGCACCTTCTAAGGCTTCTGGCAATGAAAACGCGCTTGCATGAATTACAGTACGTATAGCGGTAACATCGGTATTTTACATTCTAGCACCGCGGGAGACATAGCAGTACAGTATTGTACAGTATACGGGTGTACCTTTACATTCTTTATTTTTAGGTAATGTATTAAACTGAGTTTGAAATTAAATTAAAGTGTTTTGGGGGCATATTTAGGGTTTAAACTATAACAATAGGCATTTTTTTTTAACCACATCTAAAATTCGTGGGTGCTCTAGGAACGTAACCCCCGTGAATTTTGGGGGGTGTACTGTATTGGAAATCACTGGAATACCAATTCTGCCAGCATTTTCATTTTCTGGCCAGCAGAGGGTGACTTTTCCCCATTACATTTTTTTTCTAGTCAGTTTTAAACGCAAGCTGCCTGCAAAGAATATTTGGATTTATTTATTTCTCATCCAATGTCAGTCAGTTAGAAAATGACTGACTGATTGACATGGGATGAGAAATAAACACACAAAAAAGGTTCTCCATTCATTATTTTGCAACTTAAAAACAATTAACGAAAATATGTAAAAAAAATATTTGGGAAAGTAGAAAAATGGGAAGGTAAAACATAAATGATGCTGTACGGTGGCACAGTGGGATTTCTGTCTGTGTAGTAAAACATGAACCATCGTACAATGGTAAGTCTGTCTGTCTATCTCGAACACTTTTTGCGTTTAAGAAGCTCTGTCCCTCTTTCTGTTGCCTCATCTTGTTGCCTTTGTTTACCAGATCTTCTATCCTGTAGTCCTCCTTTTGTTTGTGTGTCTTGTTGCCTTTGTTCACCGACCTTCCAGCCCTTACGGCTCTGTTTCTTTGTGTGTGTTGTTACCTCAGTTCTCCAGATCTGCTAGTCTTTACATCGCTCTTTCTCTGCGTGCCTTGTTGCCGTTGCTCATCGCTCTTTACTGCCCTCTTGTGGATACCAGAAAACATTGCACCAAGCACGGATGCTGGACATTTGGTCGTTTTATATAAACAGAAGATTACAAACTTTATTACTCTTTTACTGGGTACACTTAGTACCTAACTATTGTTGGCATTGGATCGCTTTTTGAATGCAATTTTCTTGGCTCTTCCTTATGATGTAAAGAACCCCAAACTGCAATAAATAACTCTGAGGTAATGAAGAGCTTAGCAGCAGTAGCAGCAGCTGAGTAGGCTTGGGGGTCATGACAGATACAATTTTTTTCTTGTCTTTTAAAAAATAATATACATTTAGTTTACTTAAAACGTAGAAAATAAAAATTTACAGCGTATGAATAAAAATACCTTCAAACCCATTTGCACCAAAAAAATGCCCCAATTTAATTCAAGTTTCATTAGCTGTCCACGCAAAATTCCAAAGTGAAGCACCGGCAGGTAAACCTGCTTCCTGTCAGTTAGGGATGGTGCTTTCAAATTAACAGCCCGCCTCTCCCGCTCATTCATTGGTCAAGAGTTCTGTCTTTGATTCTTCGTGTGTGAATGGGTTTCCTCTGCATGCTGTCAGACAGACTGGCATTACCCATTTTGTTAGGCTTTGGCTAAAAACGCAAACAGCCAGACACTCCTAATTCCAGAAAGAGTGTCCGTTTTCTCTCCGCAGGACCCCTTTGGAATGCATATCTGACAAAATGATCAATCAAAGACAAAGTGAGGTGTCTCTTCAAGACACCATCTATGTGCCCAAGTTAAGTATCAAAAGACCACAATGGGCAACCATGATGAACAAAGCTTTGCATCAACCGCCAACCAAACGGATGGGCTTACTGTATGTGCTACTGAGGCGCTACTGGATGGAGAAGTACAGGGAAGGCCAGAGGGAACTGCATGTGTATTTGTGGATTCAGAGAAAGTGGTGCAAAAAGAGGAGTTATGGTGCTCTATGAGGGAGTTGGGAGTAGCAGAAAAGTATGTGAGGGTGGTGCAGGACTTGTATGAGGACAGTGCGACTGCGGTAGGAATGACAGCCTGATTCAAGGTGAGAGTGGGATTACATCAAAGATCGGCTCTCAGCCCTTTCCTGTTTACAGTGGTGATGGACAGATTAACAGATGAGGTCAGACAGGAGACTCCGTGGAGTGTGATGTTTGCGGATGACATTGTGGTCTGTAGTGAGCGTAGACAGCAGGTTGAGTCAAACCCGGAGAGGTGGAGGTACACACTGAAGAGAAGGGGAGTGACAGTCAGTAGGAGTAAGATGGAGTGCATGTGCGTGAATGAGAGGGAAGGAGGTGGAAGGGGCAGAGGTGGTGACAAATTTAAATACTTGGGTTCAACTGTCCAAAGCAACGGAGAGTGCGGCAGAGAAGTGTAAAGACGGACCGAGAGACGAAGAGAAGAAAGTGTTTAAAGGACGATGTGTTATTGTGATGTGCTAATTTGGTACTGCGCCGCGGGGAGAAAGAAAGGCTCCCCCGATTGTAAATAAATCGTGTGCTGTGTGGCAAAAACTTTGCAAAGGAGACGTCTTTAGCTGTTGTTTCTTCCTAAATCCAGGAGGAAAGTTCAGAGCAGCATTTCACATGCAGAAACAGTGTGTGTGTGTGTGTGTGTGTGTGTGTGTGTGTGTGTGGGGTAACCCAGTGTAGACTAGCTATGCAAGTTGTAGACACTAGAAGTTTAATAACTAGTTAAAGAACCTGACCATCTTGATCGTCACATGAATTGAAAGATCATAATTCATAAGTTATGTGCCTTTGTCTACAGGCAAGAATAAGTTCAACTAAGCCATCATAACTTTATGTTTGGTGTTGTTTGATAATTGTCCTTCTATAACTATATAAATATAAACTTGTGAGTGTTGTCTTCCACGTGGTGGTGTGCTGGGGCAGCAGGGTGAAGGCAGCTGATGCCAATAGACTGGAAGGGCTCAGTCATGAGCTTATGTGATGTTCCACGAGCTTCTGCCATCTCTACACAGGTTCTCTAGAGCTCAGCCAGCAGGCCTTCACGTATCGTATTATCAATCTGTCATAAGGCTCAGATGTGTGGAGCGTTGTGATGATGGTCGTCTTTCTAGACATTTCTCTCATCTTCACACAGGTTCTTTGGAGCTCAGCCAGAGTGACCACCTCGGTTTTTGGTCATCGTCTTTCTCCCACGATTACTCAGTTTGCCAGCTCTAACAAGAGTCCTGATTGTTCCAAACTTCTCCCGTTTAAGAATTATGGAGGTCACTGTGCTCTTGGAAACCTTTAATGCTGCAGACATGACTATGTAACCTTTTTTTAGCTCTTTGCCTACACATAATTCTGTTTCTAAGCTCTGATGGAAATTCTTTGGACCTCTTGGCTTGGTTTTTGCTCCACTGTGTGACCTTCTAATGACAATTGTGTGCCTTTCCTAACCGGTCCAATCCATTGAATTGACTAACAGGTGGACTCCAAACATCTCAAGGATGAACAATAGAATGGGGTTCACCCAAGCCAACATAAAGGGTCTGAACATTTGTGTCAAGGTGATATTTCAGATTTTTATCTTTATCTTCTTATATATAATACACTACTGATGCTGTCCGTTTGTCTGTCCAGGATTTTAAATCACCTGTAGCTTGCAAATCGTTTGACCTATTGACCTGAAATTTGGTACACATATACTACGTGACGTCTACTATCCGCTTTCGGGGTGATGACTGACCTCCAAGGTTATTCCTCTTTTTATTTTTATTTTATTTTATTATAGAATCAACTCTTGGTGGCGGCCAGCAAGGTGGCCATGTGGCGCATGCGTATGGGCGCCGTTCTCATTTTCTACCACCTTTGCTGGCACTTCCCCTACCTCTTCATATCTTAAATCATTCTTGAGGCAGATTGAAGTCTTATGTGCCAACTTAAGTGAAAAATGAAGAAAAAAACGTACTAAGTAATTGCAACACAAACACCGTCTTAATCAGTTTTAATGTGAAAAGATGTCGACGAAAGAAGAGAAGAGGCGGGCCGCTAGAGTGGAGGAAAAAAGAGCTGCTCAGGAAGCGGCAAGCGCATCAACCTCTGAGCAAACGAATGATAAACGTACAGAGAAAGAAAGAGGATGAAAACTAGGAATGTTCACGTCAAGTGTATTCATTGTGCGTTATCGTGCACTACACAGTTACTGGTTTTGCTATAATGCAATGTACAGCTGTTCTGGACACAGTGAAACACCTGGAAATGGTCATATCATCATCCCCCTTAAGATGAGCACCTGCTATCCTTTCTCTGAGGTCCCTACTTATTTGGTTGGTTTCTGACATGATGAAATTACTTTTTACAAAAAACGATAACGTGCAGTGCGCCGTTACTGGTATATATATATATATATATATATATATATATATATATATATATATATATATATATATAATCCAACGTCTGTCTGTCCACTTTTCACGAGAGAACTACTTAACGGATTTAAATCGGGTGTTTTTCTATAATTTGCTTGAACATTCCAGTTGATTCTGCGACTTCCTCAGAGAGGGCACCACTTATGTAACAGTCGACTCCTTACCCAGCCGGCAGCTACGCTACACCAAGACCAGTGGCCTGGATGAAATACTGAGGCTGACCTACAAATACCAAGCCGTACCTCTAACAAATAATATTTTCCCCTCAATCGACGGTTTAAATACAAGCACACAAAAGTAGGTATGTCAAATAAGTGAATAAATATATTAAATAAAACACAATAACAAAACACTACTGCACCTTCCCCACGTAGAAAAAATATATATGTATATACAGTGGGGCAAAAAAGTATTCAGTCAGCCACCAATTGTGCAAGTTCTCCCACTTAAAATGATGAGAGAGGCCTGTAATTTTCATCATAGGTACACCTCAACTATGAGAGACAAAATGAGAAAAAAAAATCCAGAAAATCACATTGTCTGATTTTAAAGAATTTATTATGGTGGAAAATAAGTATTTGGTCAATAACAAAAGTTCATCTCAATACTTTGTTATATACCCTTTGTTGGCAATGACAGAGGTCAAACGTTTTCTGTAAGTCTTCACAAGGTTTTCACACACTGTTGCTGGTATTTTGGCCCATTCCTCCATGCAGATCTCCTCTACAGCAGTGATGTTTTGGGGCTGTCGCAGGGCAACACGGACTTTCAACTCCCTCCAAAGATTTTCTATGGGGTTGAGATCTGGAGACTGGCTAGGCCACTCCAGGACCTTGAAATGCTTCTTATGAAGCCACTCCTTCGATACCCGGACGGTGTGTTTGGGATCATTGTCATGCTGAAAGACCCAGCCACGTTTCATCTTCAATGCCCTTGCTGATGGAAGGAGGTTTTCACTCAAAATCTGACGATACATGTCCCCATTCATTACCTTTACATGGATCAGTCGTCCTGGTCCCTTTGCAGAAAAACCGCCCCAAAGCCTGATGTTTCCACCCCCATGCTTTACAGTAGGTATGGTGTGCTTTGGATGCAACTCACGACGAGTAGAGTTTTTACCAAAAAGTTCTATTTTGGTTTCATCTGACCATATGACATTCTCCCAATCCTCTTCTGGATCATCCAAATGCTTTCTAGCAAACTTCAGACGGGCCTGCACATGTACTGGCTTAAGCAGGGGGACACGTCTGGCACTGCAGGATTTGAGTCCCTGGTGGCGTAGTGTGTTACTGATGGTAGCCTTTGTTACTTTGGTCCCAGCTCTCTGCAGGTCATTCACTAGGTCCCCCCGTGTGGTTCTGGGATTTTTGCTCACCGTTCTTGTGATCATTTTGACCCCACGGGGTGAGATCTTGCGTGGAGCCCCAGATCGAGGGAGATTATCAGTGGTCTTGTATGTCTTCCATTTTCTAATAATTGCTCCCACAGTTGATTTCTTCACACCAAGCTGCTTACCTATTGCAGATTCAGTCTTCCCAGCCTGGTGCAGGTCTACAATTTTGTTTCTGGTGTCCTTTGACAGCTCTTTGGTCTTGGCCATAGTGGAGTTTGGAGTGTGACTGTTTGAGGTTGTGGACAGGTGTCTTTTATATTGATGACGAGTTCAAACAGGTGCCATTAATACAGGTGACGAGTGGAGGACAGAGGAGCCTCGTACAGAAGAAGTTACAGGTCTGTGAGAGACAGAAATCTTGCTTGTTTGTAGGTGACCAAATACTTATTTTCCACCATAATTTGCAAATAAATTCTTTAAAATCAGACAATGTGATTTTCTGGATTTTTGTTTCTCATTTTGTCTCTCATAGTTGAGGTATACCTATGATGAAAATTACAGGCCTCTCTCATCTTTTTAAGTGGGAGAACTTGCAAAATTGGTGGCTGACTAAATACTTTTTTGCCCCACTGTATATTATATATACCATATATACAATAACAAACCCTCTCTTGCCTCTGTAACATATAACAAACACAAATAACAACAATGGATGAATACAGAAATGACAATGATCGTGAACTTGAGTCCGGGTAAACTACTGTCCTGAATACGGATGACTGATCAACAAAGATTGGATGTGTTTGAATCTCCCGGAAAATGGAACAATCTCACCGTGTTTCCTCGGCGTGTGGTAGATAATGAAATCCAACCCCGGGGTCTCTGGCGATGATTGAGCTGACGTGAATCCGGCTGAATGAAAAACAAACTGGATACAAAGCGCGATGAGAAAAACAGCAGGAAATGGTGGTTCGTTGTCATGAAATGAAATCTCCGTCTTTCTCCTTCCTCCTTTCTCTCTTCTTTTCCTCTTGATTGTTGAAATAGTAAAGAGCTGGATGTAACTGATTGTGAACAGGTGCTTTTCCATCCTGGGGCTGCGGTTTCTCTCCCTCATCCGTCCCCTCGCACTTACGGAGACAACATTCACTTACGTACACAACGAACAGTAAACGGGACGATGGAAATAACACACACTTAGCACACACATCGGATACATTATTACTGTGTAGCCCCGCTACACTCTTATCGCACTATGTATCATAGTTAGCTTACAGGAGCGATTTATTTGCGCTAATCCGAGACAGAGGCTACAGGCCGAGGGGATGGAGAAGTGTGACGTCAGGACTCCTCACTCACTCGCCAGCCTCCATTCGAATCGGTCTACCTCTGGCCACGTTTTGGAGTGTACCTCGCCTCCACTTAGCTAGCAATACCCGTTTCATTGTTGATTTTTAAACTTTCTCCTGTTTCACTACTATGTTGGCGTAGCCGCAGGGGACAGTCAGTTTTTAATAAATTTGCAAAAATTCCTTAAATCCGGTTTTTGCTTTGTCGAGTGTTGATTGATGAGGTAAAAAAGGAATAGAAATGATTTGAATACAAGGCTGCACCTTCACAAAATGTGTAAAATGTGAAGGCGTCTGAAGGCTTTGTGAAGTCCACGGCCACCTGAAAACAGCAATGGCTATCAAGGAAAGCGAACACTTGAATGTGTGAGTATTAAAGGAATGCTGGCCTTGGTAAGCGAATCCTGTGAACAAATATATCTGTGCTTGTTATAGAAGTCCATCGCTCAGCAGTCCGTCCTCTCGTCTGTTACGTCTTTATCCCGAGCAGGTCAATCCTGCCTAATTCCTTTGCCATTGAACATGTCACATTGCATATTATACCCAAGCAATACATTTTTCCTAATCCCATTTTATCAGCTTTGCTGCCCTTTCTGGTCAATCTAATAGCCGCAAAACCCACACGAGGGCTTTTTGTGCCAAGAACTACTTTATGGTTTCAATTAAATGGCTCGACTAGAAAGCGCAGGTCCTGGAGGGGAGCCAGCGTCCTTCAGACAAAGAAAGTCAATGAGTTTAATTGGTACAATCACAGGCCCTCATAACGGCTGTGAAAGTCCTGCTGTGACCACAAAAAGTAAAAAAAAAAGAAACCCCGTAAAGCGGGCCACACTCTCAAAGAGCGGCCACCGACATGGACAGCAGACGGGCCGCGTTCTCCTACGCCACAATCCGAAATCCGATGCGTCTGCCACATGACTTTCCTTTCATAACACTGCCATTTGGACAGTAAAATAAAGCAGCCCGTTATCTGAACATGTGAAAAGTCTTGTTATAGAATGTAGAGTGGGATGAGAAGGTCTTCAGACCCCTACTCTTTTCACACACTTTATTTCGCTGTAGATTTAATTTTAAGGGAATACATTTCCCATTTGTGCCCTTCAATCTACACTCTGTAACTCATAATGACAGGTCAGGTCAGATCAGGTGAAGTCGGGGAGCACGCAGTGGTACAGCGCGTTGCCACACGACGAAACAGCTCAGGATCCCGGTTGGCAACTCCCCAGGTAGACATGCAGTCCAGTCCCACCCTCCAGAAATGACCCTCTATCTGCCTGCTCCAACAATGAGGGTCCTGTGAGCTGATCACCCTTGGGGGAATCGCGCCACATGGCTGTGGTGCCATAACTGACGCTCCCTCACATTGCAGGTCATGTGCCTCATTCGGGACTCCATGAGCAACACAAAGTCAAACCAGCGGGACCCAAGGATTTTCCAGAGAGACACACATGAAGGAGTCCAGTCTTCATCTCAGGTCACTGGTCCTATATATATATGTTTATACATTTTAAGTCTGGCACCTCAACTCACTTCAGAGGTCCGAGCAGGGTAAGGAGGTGGACAAAGCTTACATGGAGGAGAGTGGAGGAAACAAAGAGAAAGAAATGAGAGAGTGTACTAATTGGGAGAACAGCAAGCATCTACCATGGCTGACCCTGTTCTCTGACCCCCAAAGGTCATGGGAAAAGACATGGAGTTGAATTCAGCAGAAACCTTGAAAGCCTTCCAGAAGAACCTGGAGGAGACATTGGGCACCTGATCTATTAGCTAAACAAACGAACCTGATGGACCAAATGGTCTCCTCTCGTTTGTCAAATTTCTGATGTAGGCACCGTTGGCGTGAAGATTGTCCAGTCTGCCTGCTCAGATATGATTAGCACATCAACAAGTCTCCTTGGGGTGCACTTACTTTTTCACACGACTGTAGCCGTCGTAATTTCTTAATACGTAATATCCCGACAAGGTTTTTCTTAAGTGTCAGCTCATACAGATTAGTCTGTTTAGTTGAATAGCAATGCGTCACAGTCACACGTGTCACACCTTACAGGCTCGATTAAGTGTGATTACCCGCCGAGCCAGGGGGTGGCGCTCTGCTCTAATCCTTTCTCTCTTTCTCCCTCTGCAGACCAGTTTGACTGATGACTCTTACATCACCGGCAGTCATTTCCACCCTCCTGGACCTGCCCCATCTGTTGTGGTGTGAACTTTTGCGCACAAGTTGATAAATATTTTGTTATGTCTTTATTTGTAACTTATAACACTAATGTCTATCATTGATAAGAACAGCAATGGTTTGATGGTTAAGAACCCCTTCCCACCCTTTTAAGAATGAACTTCCATCATGCTATATCCTAACTACAGGGTCACGGGGGTCTGCTGGAGCCAATCCCAGCCAGCACAGGGTGCAAGGCAGGAACAAATCCCAGACAGGGCGCCAGTCCACCGCAGGGTACATACAGACCAAGCACACACTAGGGACAATTTAGGATCGCCAATGCACCTAACCTGCATGTCTTTGGACTGCGGGAGGAAATTGGAGCACCCGGAGGAAATCCACGCAGACATGAGGAGAACATGCAAACTCCACGCAGGGAGGACCCTGGATGCGAACACGGGTCACCCAACTGCGAGGCAGCAGTGCTACCACTGCGCCACCGTGCCGCCCCTTTTAAGAATGAGTCGTAATTTTACGACAGGGTTGGGGGAAATGTCTCAAACCAGTTTGGCCAGTGATTCTCTGCAGGACTCTCTCAGTCGACCCCCACAGGAAAGCCAGACTGCCTAGCTGGTGAGCTTCGCCTTAACAAATGGTTTTGGGGTCAGGTGTGAAGGTATTCTGTGCCCCATTGGTCTGAGGTATGGCTGTTTGGAATTGGCTTGTGTCAGAAACCTTTAAGTACCACGACGCCCTATTGGCTGTAGGGTGTGGAGAGAGAATCAATACATTTGCTTGTTTTACCTCACCCTCCATCCCTCTCTTTCTCTCTTACCAACTGATGAAGAAGCATCTCACACACCATGAACTGAAAAGGACAACACAATGAAGAGCACAACCCGGCAGCCATATTGAGACAGGCATGTGTCCTGTTGCGGAGAAAGCCGACTAAAAATGCGGACTTAACTAGAGACATTTAAAATAACAAACAAGTCTGTGTGCTGCCTGAAACTACACATCAGCATTTATCAGGTTGTATGGTTGCCAGTATTCACACGTACTTTGCATATTGTTATTATTTATGAATATTATCAATAATACATTATTTAAAGTGTAAATTAAATCCTGCTTGTCTTTTAATACACCTAATTATCTGAGGTTATAAATGTAGAAGGGAAGGTGGGGAGAAGTTATATGGTACAATCTACTCTCTATATCACTGTCGGGCAACCAAATTTTCTAGGGGTGCCGCAAAAACTTTTGTAAAATATTTAAAATTGCTAGTGTTTTTGAACTTTTGGTTGATTAAAAAGATAATGTTTAAAAAAATCGAGGGAAAGATGAATGCGGCCAAGTACAGGGATATCCTGGACAAAAACCTTCTCCAGAGTGCTAAGGACCTCAGACTGGGCCGAAGGTTTACCTTCCAACAAGACAATGACCCTAAGCACACAGCTAAAATAACGAAGGAGTGGCTTCACAACAACTCTGTGACTGTTCTTGAATGGCCCAGCCAGAGCCCTGACTTAAACCCAATTGAGCATCTCTGGAGAGACCTAAAAATGGCTGTCCACCAACGTTTACCATCCAACCTGACAGAACTGGAGAGGATCTGCAAGGAGGAATGGCAGAGGATCCCCAAATCCAGGTGTGAAAAACTTGTTGCATCTTTCCCAAGAAGACTCATGGCTGTATTAGCTCAAAAGGGGGCTTCTACTAAATACTGAGCAAAGGGTCTGAATACTTAGGACCATGTGATATGTCAGTTTTTCTTTTTTAACAAATTTGCAACAATTTCAAAAATTCTTTTTTTTGTCTGTCAATATGGGGTGCTGTGTGTACATTAATGAGGGAAAAAAATAATTAAATGATTTTAGCAAATGGCTGCAATATGACAAAGAGTGAAAAATTGAAGGGGGTCTGAATACTTTCCGTACCCACTGTATATAAAATCGTAAGCCTAAAAGTGCAACGATTTTATGTGGCGTTTTTATATCACGCTTTAAATTGGACTTATTTTAAAACCTACATATATACGTTTGGTATCATTCTTTTCAGAATTTATCAAACTTTAATGTGATGTTGTTAGATTTTCAGATTCTTATTCCGTTTTTAAATTATAAACTAAAATATCAAGAACTCACATCCCGAGTGACGAGACTTTGTGCCAAGAGATTTAACCACGCCCGGGGCCGGATAATAAAAGACAAAGAGCAAATGACAAAGACAGCTGCTGTATAGGCTTTTAAATGTCTGAAGTGCTGCACGAGATGTAGATCATACGGCACAGCAGCAGCAGCTGATCGAGCAAAGAGGAGGTAAACAAAAACCTATTTGTTTCCCATTGTATCAACGTTTAAGAGGGGGTTTTGGAGGAGCGACCACGTCTCCTTGGGGTGCGTTCAGCCCCCTTCTTCACAACGCGAGCGGCAGAGATGTCAAATGGCTGGTGCGTAGTGCAGGCTGGGATGGTTGTCGAGCAAAGTGAGCAGGGGGTATTCCTCTAGTACCTTAAAAAGAGTGGTAAGTCTGTGAGATTTGAGGCATTCTGACAAAGGCTACATATTAATAATACAAAAGGGGAAAGTCGAGTCATAGAGAACTCTACCAAGACAAAACACCACCATATAAACTGCCATTCATCCTTCATCCTCAGTTCTATTCTGCTGTGATCTTGTGTCGGTAAAGACGTATTGATTTCTCTTTGCCAAGTTTCACGTATACAGCGTGTGATACCTTTGTGGAACCTGGGGTGCCCAAGAGCTTGCCCTTACCCGACACAAGCAGACACAGGCTTTTACCACACAGCACATGATTTTATTACTCTTCCTCGTGGGGACCACTCCACTCCATTTCACTTCCCACTACTACAACAGCAATCCGAATAACAGTTCCTACCACACCACAGGTCGTCTTCTGTCGCTCTCTCTCCTCACCACTCCCTCTCTTCCTCCCGACTCTCGCCCCACCCCATTAGCACTTGGCTGGCTCCTTTTAAACAGGTCCTGGGAGTGTTCCTGGTGATTCATCAGCATCACTCCCAGGTGTAATGGAAATCCGTTGGGGGACATGGCAACTCCCCCTCGTGGCCTCCCATGGGAAGTCTCACTACCCAGTCTGTGCTGGAGGAACCCGTGGTGATACAGATGACCTGGAGAGCTGTCCTCCATTATCCCAGGGGAGGTAATGCCTCGCAGGTGCTCTCTCTCCCCAGGTCCTTCCATCCCGGCCAGACAACGACCATGGACACCCGTCACAAAGGTTACCGAGGTGATACCACCAATTCGGTTTTGCTGTTTTTTTTTGCCTCCCTTGTTTACAGTCACACTGTCCGTATTATCGTAGTATTTCCCTCTTCTTACCCTTTGCCTGTTCTCCGTCAAGGGTAAGTGTTCTCGTCAAGTTCGTTATTGGGTTGGTCTACTGTTGCACACACATGATGATGATCACACACATACATAGCTATACGCATACACACAGACCCTAACCACAATAGTGCCCCATGAATGACACCCAGACACCGATTAACCTCTAGCACTTTAAACCACACAAGTGCTTTAGGAATAACACAGCCTGTCACTCTCTCAGCACTTCAAGAGACTTACTTATTATCGTCACGAACAACATACGATGTTTTAATGATATCTCAGACCTAAATATTACTCTTGGTCTACAAGAATACATTTAAACATACAAAAGACTCAGCACTCTTGACTATAGGCCATTTATCAGCCAAGAATACCTTCTTCACGTACTGTTCCTACTATTGAGTGGAGCTCTCACCCTCAGCCTTAATAAACCTTGCAGCACAAAGGTAATGGCAAATATCTGGCTGCACTAGGTGCTCAAAGAAATCTAACTTATTACTTCAAATCACTCAAGACATCAAGACAAAGCATAGAAAGTTAAAAAGCAGTATGGTATTTATTACAAGAATAATAATACCAGTGGAACAAAGAATAATAGAAAATAAGTCCTGATAGAAAAGTCTAGATATATATAGTCTTTAGAAAAAGCTTACGAAAAAGTTACAGATGTCCAGGATGAATGTCCCAGGGCGGCGTTTGATTTAGCAATTGATGTTCATGATGCTTTTCTGACGACCCGTCTGGGTGGTAACCTTCTGGGCTCGTCCATGGTAAGCAATGCCACCCTGGGACGAGGGGGGCACTGTCACTAATGGTATCATCTCTTTCTGCTCTGTCGCCTGGGTGGTAACCTTCTGGGCTCGTCCATGGTAAGCAATGCCACCCTGGGATGAGGGGGGCACTGTCACTAATGGTATCATCTCTTTCTGCTCTGTCGTCTGGGTGGTAACCTTCTGGGCTCGTCCGTGGTAAGCAATGCCACCCTGGGACGAGGGGGGCACTGTCACTAATGGTATCATCCCTTTCTGCTCTGTCACCTGGGTGGTAACCTTCTGGGCTCGTCCATGGTAAGCAATGCCACTCTGGGACAAGGGGGGCACTGTCACTAATGGTATCATCTCTTTCTGCTCTGTCGTCTGGGTGGTAACCTTCTGGGCTCGTCCGTGGTAAGCAATGCCACCCTGGGACGAGGGGGGCACTGTCACTAATGGTATCATCTCTTTCTGCTCTGTCATCTAGGTGGTAACCTTCTGGGCTCGTCCGTGGTAAGCAATGCCACCCTGGGATGAGGGGGGCACTGTCACTAATGGTATCATCTCTTTCTGCTCTGTCGTCTGGGTGGTAACCTTCTCGGCTCATCCGTGGTAAGCAATGCCACCCTGGGACGAGGGGGGCACTGTCACTAATGGTATCATCTCTTTGTGCTCATTGGAAACACCCAATGAGGACAAGTGACTCCGCCCCTTCTGATCAGAAGGTCTATAAACTCGAGTCTCATTTGACCCTGGACCAGACCTACTGATTAAAAAGACATTGCAGTCCTGCATGTCTGTCTGTCTGTGTTATTTATGACTGTTAAAATGGGGCGACCCCCAACATTTATTTTGGAATCACGCGTCACGGCCACAAACGCCAAGTGGTGGTCTTTCAGACCTGAGGGCCATATAATAGTAAGCAGGACTTTCTTGTCCATTCGTTTACTCTCGGCTTTGGGTCGCTCGGATGACAGGATGCTAATCCATACATTGGCACTTCCTCTCAGCAGATTATCAAGACTGCGGCAAGGACACCGGCAAGGAATTACGCTGCTCTAACCCCCCCGGGGAAAATACAAAAAAATAAAAAATAAAACGATTACCTTCACTCAACGGACATTTGAGTGGGATTTTCTGTCAGATAGTGCTTGCTTTCATTTCAGCAAATTTAGGTCACCGAGGGAGGACGACTGTGCCTTCGTTCCTGCTAATGACTTTCACTGCTAGTGCCGGCACATTTTTTGCCGCTTCGGCTTCTACTGTGTTTCTATAAGACAGGATGCGTTCCTGCTGACCTTTTTAATGTCGGCCTTCTCCCCGTAGTGTCTATTCTTTCTGTAAACCAAGCTCAGATTTTTGACGCTTCTCTTTAACTGTCAGCCTCATCCTCTGGCATCTTGACATGACTATGAACTCTGCTTACGGCAGGCCCGACTCTTTCCTTTATTAGACGATACTCTTTAATCTCTAAAAAGGCACTATAAAGACAGACTCGCTCCTCGAAACACAATCATCAAGGCTCCCCCCCCAGGGTTTCAGTGGGCGACGGCACAATTCACAATACCTCTAATTAAAACAAAAGTAAAAAATCAGAGAGGGGGGGGGCTAGAAATTGGTCTGCATTTGAAAGCTTCTGTTCCCCTGCTTCATTAAGTTTCATTGCAAAATCCGGTGACAAATCATCGGGCCGAATCTTTCTGCATCTATTAATCAGCTCCTCAGTGGGCTTCCCTCACAGTCAGCCGCCGCCACCGCCGCACACACACACACACACACACACAGTCCTCAGATGGTGGCAAAGTCCCCCGAGGATCAGCAGCAGGCACATCAAGTGAAGTGACAAGGTGCTTCTGGAATGACATTAAACAGCATCCCCACCCAGGCCTTCTAACCCAGAGCGCATAAATACCTTGAAATCCTCCTCCTCCTCCTCCTCGCGCAGCACGACCGCCGGTCCTTCCTCTGCTGTGCTGTGTTGTCTCTGCCCGGGTTCCCAAGAAGAATAAATGTGATTGCTCTCTTAAACGCTCCACCACATGGTACTGCAGGAAAAAAAGAAAGAAAGAAAGATTGGATGAGCTACAGCAATGCCCTATTTAAATCCGAGCCTGCACAACTCCGGCGTGCAAACTGGAGAATATACAAGACGCAGCGACTGGCAGACGCCCACGGAGCTCAGTAAGCACTTTTTTTTCTTTCCATTTAGCTAATAGATTGTGAGCTTTTACGACTTCTGAATGGTGAAAGCAAGAGGAAGAAAAGAAAAAAAAAAAATCAGTCAATCAATCAATCAATCAATCGGTGCCAAAAACAAATTAGGCTGTGTTTTCCAGTCCAACATTATTGGGATAAAACAAAGAAACTTGGACAAAAACAAACAACTCGCTTACAGTGAATTCGGAAAGGTAGTGTGGGGTCGATACCGACATTTGGACTTTGGCATCCATACCAGCTTTCATAAACCCCTGGGTAACCTCCCATTTCTGCCCCTCCCCCATCTCCAACCTGCTCTGTTCCCCCAATCCACACACACACACGGCTCAGCCCCACTCTGCTCACCCAGGGTTAGGGGTAACCCGACTGTCATGTCCCCCACTTCGTCTGGAGTTCACAGCTGTCCGTTTTTGTTTCATTTTTTTGTATTATTATTCTTGTTTATTATTATTATTATTGTATCTCTAGATAGATAGATAGATAGATAGATAGATAGATAGATAGATAGATAGATAGATAGATAGATAGATAGATAGATAGATAGATACTTTATTAATCCCAAGGGGAAATTCACACTCTAGTAGGATGGACTACTGCAATGCGGTGTTCACTGGATGTTCAAACTGTTCTTTGTACAGCCTCCAGTTAACCCAAAATGCTGCTGCAAGAATTATTACAAGAACAAGAAAATACAAACACATAACTCCAGTTCTTAAATCCTTACCAGGGCTCCCGGTTAAGTTTAGGGCACATTTCAAAATCCTCCTTTTAACATATAAAGCATTAAATGGCCAAAGTCCGGCTTACTTGTCTGAACTTATCATGACTTACAATCCTGAGCGCACATTAAGATCTCAAGATGCCGGTCTGCTTATGATTCCAAGGATTAATAAAATAACAGTGGGGGGGGTCGAGCTTTTAGTTTCAGGGCCTCTAAACTGTGGACTGGTCTGCCTGCTACTATAAGAGATGCCCCTTCTGTCTCAGCTTTTAAATCCCGGCTGAACACTCACTACTTCAGTTTAGCTCACCCTGACTAGAGCTGCTGATTAACTGTACAGACTGAATCTCTGTTGTTAGTCATCAGTACTAAAATGTAAGTAACGTGATATTTATAAAGTGTTACTAACCCTCCCCAATTTATGTTTCTATTCTTGATGTCTGTATGTAGCACTTGGTGCCAACATGTTGTTTGAAAATACTGCTTATGGTTTGCAAAGCCTTCAATAATCTGCTCCATCTTATATTTCAGAATGTCTTACTTCTTACACTCCAAATCTTCGCAGTAAAACATAAGTAACATGATAGTTAGAATTTGTTACTAATCCTCACCTATTCTGTTTCTCTTCTCGGTACTCAAATGTGGCACTTGGTGCCACGGCCCACCTGCCAAGTTGTTTTGCCTGCCTAAAGTAAAGTCATCCCTGATGGAGGATCGCAGGAATCGTGGGGTAGAGGGGTCCTTTCATCAGATTGGCTGGCCCAGCGCTGTCTCAGCTGTGGAATGGCCAAATGAGGGAGGCAGCTTGATGGCTTCCAGGACTCTAAACAAATCCAAATCATATTATGTGATATCATCTACTGTTAAATTCTGGTCCGTACTTGTAAAATTTTAATTTTTATACTGTATTGAGGATTTGTTCTGTTCTGTGTATTGTGTTGTATTGACCCCCTTTTTCTTTTTGACACCCACTGCACGGCCAACCTACCTGGAAAGGGGTATCTCTTTGAACTGCTTTTCCTGAGGTTTCTTCCTAAGGGCTGTCAAGAGGCAGGGCCTGTTAAAGCCCATTGCGGCACTTCTTGTGTGATTTTGGGCTATACAAAAATAAATTGTATTACATTGCATTTATTTGTATTAATGTGTCTTTTGTACATTTTAGTATGTGTGTTTGTTGGGAAAGAGGCTTATAACTCTTGCATTTTGTGGGTGGCTCCCCAAGGGGCGGGGCTGGGCCACCTGCCCAATCACTGCCTGTTTAAGGGAGGCCCTCCCATAGTTCCTTGCGGTTCACTGAATGCGCCAGGAGTGGAGAGTCATTGTGAGTTTGCTGTGCTTTGTTACTGTTTTGTGATTTTCTGGATTTGTTTTTTTTTTTGAACCCTTGCTTTGTTTTTTGACCTGGCCTGTGGATTTCAGATTACGTCTGTGTTTATTGTTATTTTTGAACCTCTGCTCTGTTTTTGACCTCGATTTTTTGGATTCTGTTTTGGGATTTTGTTTAGTCTTGCCTTTTTAGGCATCTCCTTTGGGCCTTGCGCAGCCTTTTGGTAAAAATAAAGCTTTTATTTTATCGAGATCTGTCTCGGCCCTTGATGTTTCTGGTTGGGGTATTTTGACAGAATCCTACACCTCTAGTGGGCAACCTTGGAAGTGTATTTGGGAAATGTGCTTTCGAGACTCCCACATCACGACACCGAACTATCCCTCTGATGGCTCACAGTTTTTAAATCTAAACTGCGCTGATACACACATTATGTTATGACTGATGTGATCAACAGGGCGAGCCACAGAAACCCAAATCCCTAACATGAACACAGAGACAAGTCCCGGGTTCAAAACAAAGGGATTAATTTGAAAGCAATACCTTATAAGTATTCTTCTCATCTCTGCTTCAAGGTAAGTGATGCCTGTCTCCTCTCCTGGCCCCGAATCGCCTGGACAAGGCAGTGCGGCTCTTTTATTGCAGACCCTAAAAAACTTTTGGTGTCCCGAAACTGTGGCTCAGGAGTACTTTAAAGTCCCACAAAGTAGGGGTCTCTAGTCCCTTCAACAGGGCTGACCCAAAGAACTCCAAATCCCATGATGCCCCATGGGTATCTGCAGGTGTACTGTAGCCACCTAACGTGTGGGGGGAGACAATGACCTGAATATATCGCCTTCCCCTGTCCTGTCGTTATACGGGCATCCCAGCTAGGTAAGGGTCCCAAAACAACTCTTGTCGTGCCTCACAGTGGAAAATTCCCACTGGAGGGGGAAATCCCATCGAAATCCCCAGCTAGACATCAAATGTGCCACACTGAATCTTCATAGAATGAAAGATTTATTCTTCACAAAAATGCTCTTCAATAACAATGAAGCTCTGCTGAGCACAAAGGCAATACCATTTGCCTAAAATAATAATGGCAATCCAATGCAACCAAAGTCCAAATACAGTAACCTGAAGCAAAGGAAGAAACAGAGCATGAAGTCAAAATCCAAAAATCACAACAAACACGGAACATTATGGTAACTCACCACTCCCTAGCACTTTCAAGATAAACCACCAGGAACTGTGGGAGTCCCTCTGGTTTTATAAGGCAGAAGGCAGTTCCCGAGGGTTAAGCATCAGGTGTGCCCACCTCTTGGGGGACTACCCACAAAACACATGGAACACGAGAAAGGCAAAGAAAATAAAGGGGAAAAAAAATGACTGAACAAAAAACCAAAAAGGATATAAAACATCGATTTGAACTCCGGGCAGGGGAGAAACCCCAGCTGGAATATAAAATATACGAGGGGCGACCCACGAATTCCAAGGTGGCTGGGTGGAGTTGTCAACTATGCTTCTAGGTTTCGTATGCCAACAGTCTTGTTGATCAGTCTGCCAAGTGGCATTGTGCTGAGTTAATTGAGTGTGTATTTCCAACATTCATCCTACAGTCATACCTGTGACTTTGGAGACATTTTTGTCTCCAAGCCGAAAAAAAGTATGGCAGGTCATATTAAACATCAAAACAATGACGATCACGTTTTTGCAGAAGTGGACAACTTGTTAATAAAGAGCTGCTGTCACGATCTACGAATCCCAGAACACATTATCCCAAAAGAAATTCCGAAAATGCCCACTAGAGGGAGAAATCACCGAGAAACCCTGGCTAATAATAAAAGCAAACTGACATTTTTTATAAATCAAAGATTTACTCTTCAATAACATTGAAGCTCTGCAGAGCACAAATGCACAAAACAGGCAATCCACTGTAATGAAGGCCCCAATACAGAAAGCCGAAACAAAGTCAAAAACAGAGCATAAAGTCAAAAAATCACAACACAGGTCAGAGATTACGGTAACTCACCGCTCCCTAGCACTTTTAAAAGAAACTGTGGGAGACCCTCCAGGTTAATAATCCAGGGGGCATATCCCGGCTGTGACGGGCAGGTGGCTCCGCCGCTTAGGGAACCACCTACAGAACACATGGAATATGACACAGGCAAAGAAAATGCCGCAGAAAAATAAGCAAAATAGAAAGAAAGAAAGGAAAAGAAAGAAAGAAAGGAAAAGAACAGATCAGTAGATCTGTCAGTAGATCTTTTCTTTTCCTTTCTTTCTTTCTTTTCTGTTTCACCGTTTTCTGGGGAGTGTATTATAGAAGGATTCAAGGGCGGCACGGTAGCGCTGCTGCCTCGCAGTTGGGAGACCTGGAGACCTGGGTTCGCTTCCCGGGTCCTCCCTGCGTGGAGTTTGCATGTTCTCCCCGTGTCTGCGTGGGTTTCCTCCGGGCGCTCCGGTTTCCTCCCACAGTCCAAAGACATGCTGGTTAGGTGGATTGGCGATTCTAAATTGGCCTTAGTGTGTGCTTGGTGTGTGGGTGTGTTTGTGTGTGTCCTGCGGTGGGTTGGCACCCTGCCCGGGATTGGTTCCCTGCCTTGTGCCCTGTGTTGGCTGGGATTGGCTGCAGCAGACCCCCGTGACCCTGTGTTCGGATTCAGCGGGTTGGAAAATGGATGGATGGATATATATTATATATATATATATATATATATATATATATATATATATATATATATATACAAATATAAATTAGACACCCATACGCCCCACACGTTCCCCAGTCCCTTTTATATTAACTTTGTTTTAAGTTTGTCATCCAACCAGCCTGGGAAGTCTGCGATAAATTCAGCTTACAAGCCAAATATATCTCACTGACTCGTTATAAATCCATATAATAGAAGCGATCTCACTGGCCTGGCGACGATTCTTTTGTGGAAAGTTGAAGTCCGCCTCACCCAGGTGTATCACCGTTAATGTCTGTCCATGGCAGACGCCCGAAAATTGTGGTTAAAGAAAAAAATATTTTTTGCTTTTTAGTGTATTTGTAACTAAAGTAAATAAAATTTTTTACTTAAAAAAATTGAATATGTTTTTTCTGTTGTATCAATCTGTTGTTGCAACATTTTGGCGTATCATCATATAAAATTTGGCTTTTATAAATCAACATTTTTGGTTTTGATTTAGAATTGCTGGGAAGGTTTGGATTATAGTGCTTAAACACTGGGAGGGCAGGGTTCTGAAGGTTAATATAGATTGGTTCCTTTTTTGGACTGACCTTGTATGAATTATTTTTATCTCTTCAAGACAGCCTGAGAAAACCTAACTTTTTTGCTTTGGTTCTCAAATTTTTGTTGCTGTTTTTTTGGATTATTCTTGAGGATTTTCGATTTTTGGATTATTTTTAATTTTTTTTTTGTTGTATATTCCTATTCATGTCAATAAATACTGCTTTTATAAAGACTTTTTGTGGCCTTTCTTTATACAAGCCAGGGGTTTACGGTGAATCCCTGCCTTATGGGGCTTTACAGAATCCAGTGAAACCTTGGATTGTGAGTAACTTGGTTTTGTGAGTGTTTTGGAAGACGAGCTAAAATTTTAATAAATTTTAACTTGATAAACGAACGAGGTCTTGCAATATGAGTAGTACGTATGCACTTTGTCCACCGAGCATCACGTGGGGATTGTTGGTAATCGTCTCCCATACTCGTTCTCAGCCAGACGTGCCTCACTTATATAGTCAACATCCGTACGAGCATATACTGTTTACTATAAAATGGTGACCACGTGTGTGTGTGCTGTAACGTGTGAGTCTCTGTCTTGCACCCCAAAACACGAGGATGAGTCTGAAAACCAGCTTTTATTCAGCGTGGAACAGGAACAGCACGGTTATTTATTGTACGCTCTCCTATACAGAGACACAGCAGTCAGGCAGGGTCATGGCCAGGTTAGTAGGCCAAGTAATCCTGTGCCCTGCGCATTCAAAATCTTCCTTGCATCACCCATCGACGGTAAGTGCTGATAGCTTGACCGCAATCTTTTCTGATTCTCTTTTACGGTGAACTGCTACAGCGCTGGGAACCTGCGGTTGCTTCAGGACGCTCTTCTGTGTGTCGTCCCATTAGGGGGAATCCCAAAAGAGTTTAGAAACTTTACAGTGCGTAAAGCATTTTTTTTATTTTGTGTCCAAGTGTAGTGACTCTTCAGGCAAAAGCAACTGTCACTGGAGAGGCTCCTTGTTAAATGTCACAAAAAAGAAAAAGCCAATAGTTAGAGTGATTTTGTATTAATCATTTTTATATAAATATTTGTGGGTTGTGAAACAAATTATCCGAGTTTCCATTATTTCTTATGGGGAAATTCACTTTGATATACGAGTGCTTTGGATTACAAGCAAGTTTCTGGAACGAATTATGCTCGCAAACCGAGGCACCACTGTATATTTTTTGAACTTTGAGACTGAAGAGCAATTTGGCCAGATATTGCTTTCTTTGACATCCATCCATTTTCCAACCCGCTGAATCCGAACACAGGGTCACGGGGGTCTGCTGGAGCCAATCCCAGCCAACACAGGGCACAAGGCAGGAACCAAACCCGGGCAGGGTGCCAACCCACCGCAGGACACACACAAACACACCCACACACACCAAGCACACACTAGGGCCAATTTAGAATCACCAATCCACCTAACCTGCATGTCTTTGGACTGTGGGAGGAAACCGGAGCGCCCGGAGGAAACCCACGCAGACACAGAGAACATGACATAATATTGACATAATAATAATAATAATAATTCATTACATTTATATAGCGCTTTTCTCAGTACTCAAAGCACTATCCACACAGGGAGGAACCGGGAAGCGAAACCACAATCTTCATCATTTTGTTCCTGAAATTAAAAACTGAAACTGAGGGGAAAGAAGATTTGCTATTGTGTTTGAAATCCAAGGGGAAAAAAAACAAAATGGGAAGCTCTAGTCATGGTAGCAAAAG
The DNA here is from genome assembly GCF_900747795.2 of Erpetoichthys calabaricus. Taxonomy (NCBI): domain Eukaryota; kingdom Metazoa; phylum Chordata; class Cladistia; order Polypteriformes; family Polypteridae; genus Erpetoichthys; species Erpetoichthys calabaricus. Next base: position 8,800,925 of record NC_041406.2, read on the forward strand.
ATGAGGATGGGAAATGTTAAGAGGAATGGGAGAAGCCCTAGGACAAGTGGATTGCACCTCAAGGGGAGCATTTGAAGGGGACTAAAAGGGTTTATAATAAAGTTTTTATTTTTTTTAACAGTTCTAGGAATTTTTGGGTCCCCCCCTCGTATGCCTACTGGACAAATGAGACTATCCCTGTCCCAGTAATACTAAATAATTCTTTACATTTATATATAAGCGCTTTTCTCACTATTCAAAGCGCTCTCCACACAGGGAGGACCCGGGAAGCAAACCCACAATCTCCTTACTGCAAAGCAGCAGCAGCAGCACTACCACTGCACCACCAGTGCAATGCCAGCAACCTCATATATTTTATCTCACTTCTCCCATAAAAAAAAGTCACTTTATCCTTCAAAAAAGAGTAAAGCAAATTTCAAAAATAAATCTAATGGTTGCTTTTCTTCCAAAACATCACTTGGGTAATTCCCATCATGTCCCTCCTGTAGCCGTGCACTTTGAAGAATAAAAATTTAAAGAGCTTCTTTTCTCAGAATGATTTTTTGCTGTTGTCTGTGCCCCTTGTGTTATCTGTTAACAGCATGACATTAGGTTGTCAATTTTTTTATAAGATGCTTCCTGCAGATTGTTTTCAGGTTGCATTTAGGAAATTCTGTAAAAAGATGAATTATTTCTGCGTTAAGAAGAAAACAAAATGCCAAATGCTGTCATCCTCAGGGACGACTTACAGAAGGAATTGAGGCATACGGAGCAATTTGAGTATTTCACATGTTGTCCGTGTTAGGAGGCAGCAGAATTTTAGCTTGCTTACTGTTAGATTGCACACCATTGCACAATGATGTAAAGATTGTATCATGGATTTCCTCCTGATACACATCTTTTGGATACAAACAACACTGTCATGAATGGAGTAGAAAATGGTGAGGCCTCCAAAAAAAAGCTAGGAAGCAGGCCAGAAACATATCTGGTCTGCCCAGCAAAGGCAACCTTAACTTAAGCCAGGCCCCTAATGCCACCTACTGGCTTCAGCTGGAGCAGGCCCCAATAATTGGAAGCTGGTGAAACAACTTAGGAAAGTACAAAAAAAATATCATAAAAGACCCACCGGTGGAAGAGTGAATGTGAACCTTTGGCTAGTTATCAAAAGAGCGAACAAAGTATCTTTATACATAATAAAAAAGATGCATTTTTCAAAAGCACTGTTAACAAACAAGGTCTCCAAAAAGCACCAAGAGCACAGACGGACTTGGCCTAAAAATAGACAATCCAGAAACAAACAATGTCCTTAGGCATAATCCAAATTCAAAATTAGCAATAGCAAAAACACAGAGAACGCACCAACACCTGACTTCCGCAATGTATACCAATGAACTGTGTAAGTGTACCGCTTTTATATGGCTGGGGACAGGTGGCTCCGCCTCTGGGGGAACCACCCACAATACACAAGGAACATAACAGAACACATACTTCCACTGAGAAACATAATAACATAAATCTGAAATATTAGGAACATATTATAAACGTATAAAAAGTACTGTAAGTTAAACAGAAAAGATATAAAAAAAAGAAGTATAAACAGAAAATAGAGAACATTACTGGTGGACACACAACAGAAACTTCTAAAGACTGTTGTTATGTTTCAGCCAGGGTTCCCCATTCCTCTTTTATGTCCATTTTGTTCATTTTTGATTCTTTCGTTTATTTTAATACTGTTGATCATTTAGTTTCTCTTTGTTTATGGATTTATGTTCTTTGTTTTTTGTCAGAGGTCCCCCAAGAGGAAGTCCCCCTGTTCATTACATTTAAGGGACCACCCCCAGCACCATAAAGAAATGCTGGTAATTGAAGTCTAGAGCAGTTGATTCAAATGTACTCTGGTAGGGTACTGACTTCAGAGAGAGGTCACAGACATTTTAGGGGAAAAGACCGGCAGAAAAGATGAGGTCAGAAAACGTCCTCGTCAAAGGGACTGTTCTAGGCCCTATAATGGCTTTAGGAAACCCATAGTCCCTTGCGGTTCATTGAATACAATTGGTGATTTTGGTGAGCTTGTGATTCTTTACACTGTTTTTGTGATTTACTACATATGTGACCTTAATGCTCTGCTTTTCACCAGTCTTGCTCGTTTTGTGTTTTTGGGACTTGTATGTTTTGGGATTTTCATTCAGGCAATTCTTGCTGTGCACTCTTTTGAGTATAATGTGGGTTTTGAAACCCAAAAAAAATTGATCATAAAATCAGACCTCAACTTATACGCCCGTTCAAAATATGACACTTAATTTTTTTTTTTTACATCTCCTTGCCTCCTCCAATCTTGCACCAGTTTCTCAGACACATCGAATTTTGTTGCAGCAGCACAGTCACCAATTTCTTTCGCTATTTCAACAATGTTTAATTTAAAACCAGCTTCGTATTTTCTTCTGGTCGAACGCTCCATCGTAGATAAGGGATGCTCTTACGATAAAGGTGTATGAGGGTGTGAGATACAAAAAACACAAATCAGTGCAAACGTTGCTTCGGAATAGTTTGGGTATTACTGTGTGGTCACGTAGGCACAATACATAGAAAAGAAAAAGACAGTGTGCTCTGTGGTTACTCTCTCAGGTGGGCGTTAGCATCTCTTGGACCAATAGCGTGAGTTTTTCACATTTGACTTATACGACTGACATTATAAAATATAGGAAATTATACAGTAAAATCAAGTCTTGACTTATCCGCGAATACTTTATTTTTAAAGATTTTGTGGGTGCCCTTTTGTTACTAGCCTGGGTTTTGACAGTTTTCTCTCTCTAGTGGTCTTGAGGTGAAGACTTGAGGACATCTTGAGGTGTTTTGGGGACTTTTTGTGTTTAGGAATGCCAAGTTCATGACAAGTGTGGGTTTTGCTTCTTACGTTTGTCTTATTGTTAAAGAACCTTGGTGTTATGATTTCTTGACTGATTCTGCTTACCGTTAGGGCTTTGATAACAGTTTGGTTTGACTTTTTGGTGTTGATTTTTAGCTTGTTGTTGTGACTACATTTCATCTTCTGGTCTTTTTCATCTAACATTCTGTCTCCTCTTACTGACGGTCACCACAAAACCCTTCCTCAATTAAACACTGCCTGCTGCCTATTAATCACAGCCTAGATAGGCCAAGGTCAAAATCTGAAAAGCAACAAGTGCCAAAATAACACGCATGCCTCTCAAATCGATGTCCAGGTAATTTGTTTAGCCACAGTCGGACTATAATCAAGTTCTAGAAACATCTCAAAGAGAACTGGAGCAAACCAGATGCACCTGAGCACAATTTGGAGTGCCACAACAAAGAGTCTGAATACTTCTAGGAAGGAGAGATTTTTGATTTTTAATAAATTTGCAAGCCTTCCTGAAAACACATGTTCACTTTTTCATTATGGCAGCGGTTCTCAAACTGTAGGGGGGCGCGAAGTAACAAAAAAGGGGGCACGAATGTTGCCATATGTGGCTTAATTTCGCTATTCGTAGGAAAATTTTAAACTTGTAGTGGTGTATCTGCAGCTAAAAATATAGGAATAAATTTTATTAGGGTTTCAAAAAAACGTTAGGGAGGGCGCGATTAAAACTGTTACGAAAACTCGGGTCGCAAATAATTAAAGGTTGAGAAATGCTGCATTATGGATTATTGAGTGATGACTGATGGGCGAAAATGGTGGATTTATCGATTTAAAATTAAATCTATAAGATGGAAAAGTGTGCAGAAAGTGAAGGGAACCCACTGCATTGGCTCTACCTGCCTTGGTGATTCCTGCAGATGTTAACAATCCCTCCATAGTAGCCGCTGCAAGATCAACAACAAGTGTGTTCACTGCTGTGGACGTTTATGTAGACTGAATCATTAAGTCGGGCATCGTCATAATGCATCATTAGCACAGCATAGCAATGTGGGCAAGACCTGTTACTAGAAGCCAGCTTTGGGAAAAGACCTGAAGTTGGATCCCAATAAAACTACGCACCATAAAACAGCAATGCTGACGCAGAGAACACTGCACGTCTCATTTAACCGCCACCAAAAGGGTTCAAGTAATCAAGCTTTAACAACTGCTGAGCACACAAGGCCACGTGAACCTTGCTAACTGCCAGGGACCGCTGACTCCAAAGTGTGCAGAGAGGAAAAGAACAATTGAACAGAGGAGACTGAAAGTCTGAATGAATTACTGTGGCGAGCCCGGATGTCAGCAAAATATAGTCATGCTTGAAAAACTCTTAGGCAAGCGTATTAAGGCAGCAATGATGCTCAGCTACTTAACGCCATTAATCGGAGTTTAAGGAGACACACTGACATGAGAAAGCTGACAGAGAGTTGGGGGCTGGGGAGAAACCCTGTTACCATAACAAAATAAAATGAAATAAATGATAAACTGAATAACAAAGGTTGTTATTATGGCTTAATTTTGTTAACATAAAGCAAACATTCTTCCATTTTGCAAGCCTAGAGTATCCATTTCCTGATTACAATAAGCAGACGCCTGTCCCAGAAGCACTGAGCACAAGGCAGAGCCCAACCCTAAATAGAGTGCCAACCCAACAGAGGATATACGGCGAGGAGCAATGAAGTTCAATCCGTAAGGTTTTAATTTCCTCTTGGGGATAAATGAAGTCTGTCTGTCTGTCTATCTATTTATCTGATTCCCCGAAATCCTCACTTGTGCAGCCCATTGGTTTTACAAGTCACATGATTACTTCAATAGAGGTCTCCTTTTTCAGCTTGGTTGTGTGGCCCCTATTAAGACAGGGCAAGGATCCTGGTTTGGATTGGCATACAGAGATGGGGAAAGTGAGTGAAGATGGTGTTACTTGTGTGAGGTGGAGCTGGCAGTGTGAACGTGCAGGCTGTGGATGTGGCACAGATTAGACTGGAGCCACACGGAGCACCAGTGGAAAACTAACAATCCTTATAAGGGTCATCTAACACCGACTTTGTTTGAGTGCTGGATCCACTCCTCCGTTTCCCTCAATCTCCTGGGTTGTTTTAATAGTTTAAAGTGGTACGTCTGGCTTCTTTAGCTCCCACCACTCTAGAAAGTCACCTACTGCATACCACATGCACTTGAGAACAGCTCATCCATCTGAAGCTAAGCATGTTCGGACCCGGCCAGTACTTGGATGGAAGTTGCTTGGGTTGCTGCTGGAAGAGATGTTGGCAGGACCAGCAGTGGGTGATTACCTTGTGGTCTGAATGTGGATCCAAATGCCCCAGTGCAGTGACAGGGACACTGTGCTGTAAAAATGGTGTCGTCCTTTGGAAGAGATATAAAACAGAGGTCCTGACCACCTGTAGTCACCCTGAGCATACTTTGTAAAGAGTAGGGTTTATCCCGATGTCCTGGCTAAATTGTCCACCACAGTCTAGTCATGTCTCCCTAATTATCTCTCTCTCTCTCACCATCTAACAGCTAATGTGTGGTGAGCGCAGTTGCACACAAATGGCTGCCATCGCTTGGGATTAATAAAGTATCTATCTATCTATCTATCTATCTATCTATCTATCTATCTATCTATCTATCTATCTATCTATCTATCTATCATATAGTGCCTTTCATAACTATCTATCTATCTATCATATAGTGCCTTTCAGATCTATCTATCTATCTATCTATCTATCTATCTATCTATCTATCTATCTATCTATCTATCTATCTATCTATCTATCTATCATATAGTGCCTTTCATAACTATCTATCTATCTATCATATAGTGCCTTTCAGATCTATCTATCTATCTATCTATCATATAGTGCCTTTCAGATCTATCTATCTATCTATTATATAGTGCCTTTCAGATCTACCTATCTATCTATCTCATCCAGGTGGGTGCACACATAGTGGTGGTTGAAGTGGCTCCCCATTTACAATGTAAAGCGTTATATAAATGTAAAGCATTCTAAATGTTATTACTTCAGCTAATATGATTGTGCAGGCTCCGACTGTCTCTGTGACGTATTAAACACGGAACACAATGCAAGTGACATATCTAAATGTCCCATACTGCAGAAAGCAAAGCTTGAAACGTCACCGAGAAGCTGCCTTTTTTGTTTTATGGACTTTTCTCCTAATTTTTGTGATCTGGTTTTTCCTTTGAATTTTGACTATTTACTCGGACCATGGAATTTCTTCTGTTCTATGTCTGACGTTTTTGCCATTTCAGTTGCTGTTGATATTGAAGAAAAGTGGCTCCAATATCCTCCTTCTGTAGCTAAATAAATGCGTCTGTAAAGTTCGAAAACAAAAACAGAGTTTTCTCCAGTCGGCATGCGTTTCATTCATTTTAAAAGTGGAAGTAGTTTTTAATGGCCAATTAGCACAACCCCAATTTTTGTTCCCTTCTCATCTTGTCTCCTTATTCGTGTTTCCATCCTCCATAACGGAGCGTCTACTTCAAGTGGCTCATTTAAAGGCACTCATCTCAGTTAATTGCTTACTTACCACTAATTAATTAAACACAAGAGACTATCGACTGTAAGTGAAAAGTCAGGAGACCCTTGTCAAGTGTCAGACTGAAGAGGTGTAAAAAAGTTAAAGGACCCCCTAAATGCTGTACGTGTTGATTATAAAAAGGTGATGTAGTGTGAAGCCCACCACATGTCAATATATTTACCTTTCCTCTAGTGATTAATTATTTCTGCAAAGCTGCATTGGATGTTTTTAGAACAGAGAGATGATGAACGTATTATACATTCGTTTCCATTTTAGGTGACACTCCCATATTTGCATATCACTTTTGTTTTACATTTATATTTATTTGTTTCAACGGATGCTTTTATATAATCAATCAATCAATCAATCCAAAATCTGTATATATATATATATATATATATATATAGAATTCTTTTCGCGTTTGAAACGGAAATTACGTATGAGCATGCGATATGGAAATTACGTATACAGGAACTAATCACTTAGTGAAAAGAAGTAAACACAAACACGCCAATCTATCCCATAGAAGTGCGCCCTGGCTTACCGATATTGAAAAGAAGTAAACACAAACATGTCGATCTATCCCAGAAGTGCACCCCGACTTACTGATATTGAAAAGAAGTAAACACAAACACGCCGATCTATCCCATAGAAGTGCGCCCCGACCTACTGATATTGAAAAGAAGTAAACACGCCGATCTATCCCATAGAAGTGCGCCCCGACTTACTGATATTGAAAAGAAGTAAACACAAACACGCCGATCTATCCCATAGAAGTGCGCCCCGACCTACTGATATTGAAAAGAAGTAAACACGCCGATCTATCCCATAGAAGTGCACCCCGACTTACTGATATTGAAAAGAAGTAAACACAAACACGCCGATCTATCCCATAGAAGTGCACCCCGACTTACCGATATTGAAAAGAAGTAAACACAAACACGCCGATCTATCCCATAGAAGTGCGCCCCGCGTCGCCGTCTCCCAGCCCTCCTCTCTGGACTCCAGCGCTGAGAGACAGACAAAACTGCCACATTGTAACTTTTTTTAAATTCCCAGTACTTGATAGTAGAAGAGATGAAGAAAATAGCTTTGCGTCTTTCCACTTTTTAACTGCGCCAAGCTGTGAACCACCTTCAGCGGCGAGGGGTCATAAGAACAAAGTGGACGCTGGGAGGCGCCGTTTAAATTTGAATCACGTGGGATGTGTTGTGTAGACGGCAAGGTGAAATTAACACCTTTAAGCCATCCACCTGTACCGTTGTTGTCTCTTATTTGTGGCGCAAATCCACATTCAACTCATTTTCTACAGAACATTATGAAATACAATTCGTGTTTTCAGATGACGTCGTTTGGTAGCACGGCTGCTACCGAAGAGTCTGGGTTTATGCCGACATTTAAAATACGGGGGCAAATCCCAAAAAAACAATTTATTGGGGAGCTTGGGCAACCGTCAACATCGACAAAAAGAGTCAGGTTACACAGAGAAAGCGAGACACAACCAGATCGAGAGAGAAGGCTTGCTGATCAACGTATACGACAATCACAATTCAGGGCCTCACAAACACCCCAACAACGTGCTGAACAGAATCGAATTCGACGGATGCACTATTCACAGGCTACCACGTCACACTGGCGTCAGGGTCTGTATATGGAGGGATTCAATTATAACATTGAAAAAGATTATTGCCTACATCCAAAAGTTACAATAGGAGAAATGGACATCGTCTGTGAGTACTGCCAACCAAAGAAGTTTAAATTTGAATCACATGAGATGTGTTGTTCAGACGGCAAGGTAAATAATTTATACGCTTCTTATATGTTGTTCAAATTCTTTAATCAAAATATTTTAGTGTTTAATAATTTAGATTTATATGCAATGTGCTTCTTATATATTACTTCATATTCTCATATGACGATGATGTTAATAATGTTGTTTATATTGATTTATATGTTATTGTAACGGTGGCGCAGTGGGTAGCGCTGCTGCCTCTCAGTTAGGAGACCTGGGTTCGTTTCCCGGGTCCTCCCTGCGTGGAGTTTGCATGTTCTCCCCGTGTCTGCGTGGGTTTCCTCCGGGCGCTCCGGTTTCCTCCCACAGTCCAAAGACATGCAGGTTAGGTGGATTGGTGATTCTAAATTGGCCCTAGTGTGTGCTTGGTGTGTGTGTGTGTCCTGCGGTGGGTTGGCACCCTGCCCGGGATTGATTCCCTGCCTTGTGCCCTGTGTTGGCTGGGATTGGCTCCAGCAGACCCCCGTGACCCTGTGTTCGGATTCAGCGGGTTGGAAAATGGATGGATGGATGGATGTAAATACTCTATTTATTGAAAAATAAAATTGGTAATTAACAAACTTATTTTATAAATACTGCATTTTATTTTTTTCCCTTCCAGTCAGTGAGTGAAGCCACTGGGTAATCAGCTAGTGACTTATAAAAGAGGCTGAATAATCGAGTAAACCACAGACTGGAGGACTGTTTGGGGACTGACTGACAAAACTGATCACCACAACTGTAGAGCTCAGAAGTCCAAGGAGGTTCTGCTCAAGCTTTATAACACACTGGTGAGGCCTCATCTGGAGTCCTGTGTGCAGTTTTGGTCTCCAGGTTACCAAAAGGACATAGCAGCACTGGAGAAGGTCCAGAGAAGAGCGAAGAGGTTGATTATGGGGCTACAAGAGATGAGTTATGAGGAAAGATTAAAGGAGCTGAGACTTTACAGGAGACGAATAGGAGACCTGACTGAAGCGTTTAACATTATGAAGGGAATTAGTCCAGTGGATCGAGACGGTGACTTTAAAATGAGTTCATCAAGAACACGGGGACACAGTTGGAAACCATCCATCTATCCATTTTCCAACCCACTATATCCTAACACTGGGGTCTGCTGGAGCCAATCCCAGCCAACACAGGGCGCCAGGCAGGAACAAATACCACCGCAGGGCGCACACACACACACACACACACACACACACACACACACACACACACACACACACACACCAAGCACACAGTAGAGACAATTTAGGATAGTTGGAAACTAGTTAAGGGTAAATTTCGCACAAACATTAGGAAGTTTTTCTTCACACAGAGAACTACAGATACATGGAATAAGTGACCAACTAGTGTGGTGGACAGCAGGACTTTAGCGACCTTCACAACTCGACTTGATGTTATTTTGGAAGAATCAAATGGACGGGACTGGTGAGCTTCTTTGGGTTGAATGAGCCCTGTTCTCTTCTTCATAGTTTTAAAATTCAAAAAAAAATACAAGCGAGTTACGCTACATTAGTTACAAGAACCCAACAAAGCCATGACCAATAGAACAGAAACTCACCAAACAAAAAAGAGGGTCTTCAAAGGCTTCTAAAACACATCGCGGGGATCAGTAGTTCAGATGGCGGTGGGAAGCTCGTTCCACCAGCTTGGAGCTACACACAAAAAGAGTCTGGAGTGAGATTTGATGTCACGTAAAGGTGGCATCACCAGGCACCTTTCATCAGCAGGCCCGAGTGTTCAAGAACAGAGCGACCTGAACCTGTTCAAGAGCAGACAACCTCAAACATATGTCCATATACACAGGTGTTGACTAGCAGGAAAACAGGATAACTGGAAGAAGCAGGCAAAAGGCAAAACAAAAGGAAATAAAAATAAATCATAACGACCAAGACCCAGGCGAGAGGCAAAAACGAGGTGGAATAACGGGCAAAAAGTCAAAAATCAGGCAATACAAGAAGAGCAAACACAAAATAAGTCAAAATGAAATTAAGGATAAGGTTCATAATGAAAGGGTGACCTTTTATGCCAGTTGCTGAATCAGTCAAGGTCATGATCCCTGAGGCCCTGCCCATAGAAACGAGGGGTGTCACCCTAACAACGGTACACAATGTGTCTTGTCTTAAAGGAAAAGGCTACAAAGCAGCAATTTCCAGCCTAAATCATGGCACTGACCCACTGACTACTTTGTAGGCAGCCATCAAGGATCTGAACTTAATATGTGGTGTTATAAGGAGCCAACGTAGTGAAAGAGGAGTGACGTGTGCCTGACTCGGCTGGTTGAACACCAGAAGGGCCGCTGCATTTCGAATCATTTGTAGAACCTTGGTGTCACATGCTGGTGCTCCTGCCAGCAGAGAGTTGCAGCAGTCCAGATGTGACAAGACCGAAGCCTGGACCAGAAGTCGTGCTGCCGACTCCAGTCTGATCTTATGGATTTTGTGTTACGGCGATTCTGAAAGACCGAGAGAGCGTTGCAACACGGTCAGTGATGGATAGCTGGTCATCGATCACCATCCCAAGGTTGCATACCGACTTGGCAGACGTTAGCGATGATATGATGAGCTGAACAGAGATGGGGTACTGAATAGAGAGACAAGCTGGGATAACAAGAAGGTCAGGTTGAGCCAGAGATGGTGTTCCTTCATCCAGGTTGCAATACCAGTGAGACATATAGAGATCTGGCTGATGGCGTGTGGTCCTATGGAGGGAACAACAGGTGCAGATGTGAACTACTGTACGAGGGTTGTCTGGGTTCCATGCTGAATCACTCGAAATAAGTAGCCAAGGATTTTTTTTTCTATTTTTCTCATGTACTTCGATCCTTTTTAAACTTTTTCCAAGTATTCACCGCCAACATCAATGCACTTTTGGGCTCTTCTGACCCACGCCGTAAAACACTCGCGAAAGGCTGTCTTTGGGAGGTTGTCCAGCTGTTCTTTGACAGCTGCAATCACTTCCTCTCGAGTTTCAAAGTTGTGGCCTCGCAGGGGTTCTGTCACCTTCGGGAAGAGCTAAAAGTCACATGGTGCAAGATCAGGCGAGTAGGGTGGTGGGTTCAAAACGTTGACACCACTGTCTTCAATGAAATTTTCGTCGCATTAGCCGTGTGGGCTGGCGCATTGTCATGATGCAAAAAGTGCCTTCGCAAGTTCTTGGACCGGCCTCTAGCCATCGCAGAAAAAACGTCAGGCAGGCACTGAGTGGTGTACCACTCAGAGGTCACAGTTGTCTTCTTCATCAGCGGAATTGACGCGACAATGCCATCGATGTTGAAAATGATGGCAAACATGGTGCATTCCACCGAGCGGATTAAACCATCAGAAAAGTCGTAAAAAATCATCACTCGAAAGTCACGCACGCACGGAGTTGGGAGCTTCGCCGCTAGCGCCAGCTGCGCACTTTCAGTTCGGTGGCTTCTCGTGTTCATTCTGAAGGAAGAGAGGGAGCAAAACATCTGAACCAAAACATGCAACCATTTGAATAATCTCTCTACACAGCAGAACAGGTTTCGACAGGCTGACACTCGACAAATGATAAAATTCCGTGCGGAACCCAGACAACCCTCGTATGAGGGGGTACCCAAAAATAACTGGAATTGAAAAAGAATGTTGTTTTAATGATCTACTTACTCAAAACTTTAGTCTCCTTCAAAGTACTCTCCATGTGACTGAATGCACTTGTCCCAACGGTTTTCCCACTGGTGGAAACATTTTCGGAATTGCTGAAGAGGAACGTTGTCAAATGCCTCTTTGACTTCCTCCACGGTACAAAATAACTTTCCTTTGAGTTCTTTTTTCATATGCGGGAACAAGAAAAAGTTCAGGTGAGTATGGGAAGGTGGTGAGAACTCCCAAGACACACAAGTCAATTCAGAAATCTCTTCAATAGTCCGTCAACGATCTTCATAAATTGCACTGCAAATTTTTTCAAGATTTTCGTCATTCCTAATTGTGGAAAGTCATCCAGATCTTGGTTGGTCTTCAAGTGCCATTTCACCCATGTTTGAAACGTGAAAACCACTCGTAGACCTGTGTTTTACTTAAAGCTTCCTCTTTAAAAGCAGTTTCAAGCATCACTAGAGTTTCAGAAGTCGCTTTCCCGAAGAGAAAACAAAATTTAACGCAGACTCGCTGTTCTTTATGATCACCCATCACAAAAATCGCAAAACACGTTTAATAAGCACCAAGAGAAACCGACACGGAATGGCGTACGAACAATACAGAGCAACGCCACCTGGTGGACTCCACAGAATACTGTAAGTTTGCCACACCTAACGGCGGAATTCGCAACTAAGTCGAGATTGTGCACCAGGTACAGATTCCGGTTATTTTTGGTACTCCCTCGTATATAACCGTGTGCAACTGGAAGAAGGTATCAGGCGTTTTATGTGATCAAAGACTTAAAAGGTAGGTTAAAGGTAAGAGAGTGGTGAGACCCGCCATGATGTGTGGAGCTGAGACACGGACAGCGGTAGCGCAGGAGAAGAAGGTTAATATGGGAGAAATGAGAATGTTGGGATGTGCGGAGTTACAAGAAAGGGCAGAATAAGAAATGAGACAATCGGAGGTACAACAAAAGTGGGAGAGACATCTAGGAAAAGTACAGGAAAGGAGGCTGAAGTGGTGTGGACATGTGATGAGGAGAGACGATGAAGATGTGGGCAAAAGACTGATGGGAATGGAAGTCCCAGGGGAAGAGAAAGCGAAGGAGGCCAAGGAAAAGGGTCTGACTGGCGAGGAAGTGCAGGACTGAGCTGTATGGAGGAGGTTGATCAGGTACATGGCCCCCACAAAGAAGTGGGGAAGAAGAAGAAGAAGATATTATTAGATACCATGATTGTGAAGAAATAACTTTGACTTGAAATATATGTAATGTATTCTTTATTCTGTTTCTTTAGTCAGGTTCTTGAGTGGCCCAGAGTTTCTACCACTGTTGCTTCACTGTCCATTCTGTATTTTTGGTGTCAAACCTTAACAACTGTAATAGAGTGAATCTGGATAGTTGGAAGTAGTTTTTTTTAAAATGTCGTAATCTCCATTTTATTTGATGTAGCCTAATCTACTCCTGCCACATTTCCCCTTTTTCCGTCAATGCGCAGTGCCCGCGTGCTGACATTTGCCAGACAGACTGTGGATTGCTTTTCAGTCTACCACACTCTTATCTCTCTTCCTCGTTTTCTCAATTTGCCGATCCCCACCTGCTGAACAAGCCCCCCGATCTGATCCGATTTAACAGTGAAGTGCAAACACGCAGCCACACAAAGAAAACGAGGAGGCCCCAAGGCTGCTCAAGAGCTTGGAACGACAAGCTGTGGTAATGAGAAGAGAGCTGAAAGAATAGTCGGCAGACGCCCGCGCTGAGGCCTGCCAAAGCGGCTGCTGCCAAGAGCTTGCAAATGTTAATCACGGAGGCAGCGGCGCGCGTGCACAGGCTAAAGAAATCCCCTGCGCCACCCCTTTTATTGAGCTCAGGAACAAGAGAAACAGGAACTCGAGGACATAATTAAAGAGTGAAAAGATTTCGACTCAGGGCGCTTGTCGCACAGAGAGTAAAAAAAAAAAAAAAAATACACTGAAAGCTCGCCTTTATTCAGGGATTGAAACCCTTAGCCCTCCATCAGTCTTTTTGAATCAATGCCCACTCTTACACAATGGGTGGGTTCCCCCTTGTAAATCTGCTCAAGTATTTGTCTGACACGCACGCTTCTGCAGATCTCCAGAGCCAAAGAAGAGGAGGCGGCGGGAGCAACAGAATCTGAACTTGAAGGCAAAGAGTGAAGGAAAACCCCAGGGCACAATGGCGGTCACTTAGATTTTACTTAAGGAGAATCTTTATTTTAGCAGGCCGTGGCAAAAGATTTCTTTGAAAAGGGAAAGAAACATTTAAGAAAGGGTAGAAAAATATAAAAGTCTGCCAGGGCGTCACGGTCACAAACACCAACCACTATCCAAAAATGAGCAAAGACAGAGACTTGGAACTGCAGTGAGGAATAAGCATTGTGGGACATAAAACTATTAAAATATCCATATACAGCAGCACATCAGCTCAGTCAGTGGCTAACCATCATATATGCTGTATATATACTGTATATATATATTTAAATATACATATAAAACCTGTCTGCCTGTTATATAGTTATATACCACTATCTCTTTATTATATAGTGCCTTTCACATCTATCTATCTATCTATCTATCTAATAGTGTCTTTATCTGCAGTAACCTATTATATAGTACTTGGGCCTTTCACCGTCTTTCAATCTATTATATACGACCTCTCATAATCCATCTATTCATCTGTTTATATAGTCTATCAAAAAGTTTTAGATTTCTCACTAAATTAGATCATTTTGCAGGGGTCTGTTGTCACTTTCAGTATTTTTCTGTCAATCAATGTCAAAAAAACAAAATGAAATCCACTGCAACTCAGCATTGTATAACAATAAAATGTGAAATATTTTTTAGAGGCTCTCTGGTTTTCAGTTTTATATAGCACATTATCTACATATTTATCCTTTATACAGTGTCTGGAGCCTTCCACTTAAAATCTAGTATATAATGCCTTCCATATCTATCTATCTATCTATCTATCTATCTATCTATCTATCTATCTATCTATCTATCTATCTATCTATCTATCTATCTATCTATCTATCTATCTATCACATAGTGCCTTTTACATGTATCTATCAGTTATATAGTGCCATTCATATCTATCTATTGTGTAGTGTCTTTCACATGTATTTATCTATTATATAGTGCCCTTCACATCCATCCATCTATCTATCTATCATTATATAGTGCATTTCATATCTATCTATCTATCTATATATCTATCTATCTATCATTATATAGTGCCTTTCATATTTATCATATAGTGCCTTTTATGTATCTATCAGTTATATAGTGCCTTTCATATCTATCTATCGTGTAGTGTCTTTCACATGTATTTATCTATTATATAGTGCCCTTCACATCCATCTATCTATCTATCATTATATAGTGCCTTTCATATCTATCTATCTATCTATCTATATATCTATCATTATATAGTGTCTTTCATATCTATCTATCTATCATATAGTGCCTTTTACATGTATCTATCAGTTATATAGTGCCATTCATATCTATCTATCGTGTAGTGTCTTTCACATGTATTTATCTATTATATAGTGCCCTTCACATCCATCTATCTATCTATCATTATATAGTGCCTATCATATCTATTTATCTATATATATATCTATCTATCTATCATATATAGTGCCTTTCATATCTATCTATCTATCTATCTATCTATCTATCTATCTATCTATCTATCTATCTATCATATAGTGCCTTTTATGTATCTATCAGTTATATAGTGCCTTTCATATCTATCTATTGTGTAGTGTCTTTCACATGTATTTATCTATTATATAGTGCCCTTCACATCCATCTATCTATCTATCATTATATAGTGCCTTTCATATCTATCTATCTATTATATAGTGCCTTTCATATCTATCTATCTATCTTTCATATAGTGCCTTTTACATGTACAGTGGTGTGAAAAACTATTTGCCCCCTTCCTGATTTCTTATTCTTTTGCATGTTTGTCACACAAAATGTTTCTGATCATCAAACACATTTAACCATTAGTCAAATATAACACAAGTAAACACAAAATGCAGTTTGTAAATGGTGGTTTTTATTATTTAGGGAGAAAAAAAAATCCAAACCTACATGGCCCTGTGTGAAAAAGTAATTGCCCCCTTGTTAAAAAATAACCTAACTGTGGTGTATCACACCTGAGTTCAATTTCCATAGCCACCCCCAGGCCTGATTACTGCCACACCTGTTTCAATCAAGAAATCACTTAAATAGGAGCTGCCTGACACAGAGAAGTAGACCAAAAGCACCTCAAAAGCTAGACATCATGCCAAGATCCAAAGAAATTCAGGAACAAATGAGAACAGAAGTAATTGAGATCTATCAGTCTGGTAAAGGTTATAAAGCCATTTCTAAAGCTTTGGGACTCCAGTGAACCACAGTGAGAGCCATTATCCACAAATGGCAAAAACATGGAACAGTGGTGAACCTTCCCAGGAGTGGCCGGCCGACCAAAATTACCCCAAGAGCGCAGAGACGACTCATCCGAGAGGTCACAAAAGACCCCAGGACAACGTCTAAAGAACTGCAGGCCTCACTTGCCTCAATTAAGGTCAGTGTTCATGACTCCACCATAAGAAAGAGACTGGGCAAAAACGGCCTGCATGGCAGATGTCCAAGACGCAAACCACTGTTAAGCAAAAAGAACATTAGGGCTCGTCTCAATTTTGCTAAGAAACATCTCAATGATTGCCAAGACTTTTGGGAAAATACCTTGTGGACTGATGAGACAAAGTTGAACTTTTTGGAAGGCAAATGTCCCGTTACATCTGGCGTAAAAGGAACACAGCATTTCAGAAAAAGAACATCATACCAACAGTAAAATATGGTGGTGGTAGTGTGATGGTCTGGGGTTGTTTTGCTGCTTCAGGACCTGGAAGGCTTGCTGTGATAGATGGAACCATGAATTCTACTGTCTACCAAAAAATCCTGAAGGAGAATGTCCGGCCATCTGTTCGTCAACTCAAGCTGAAGCGATCTTGGGTGCTGCAACAGGACAATGACCCAAAACACACCAGCAAATCCACCTCTGAATGGCTGAAGAAAAACAAAATGAAGGCTTTGGAGTGGCCTAGTCAAAGTCCTGACCTGAATCCAATTGAGATGCTATGGCATGACCTTAAAAAGGCGGTTCATGCTAGAAAACCCTCAAATAAAGCTGAATTACAACAATTTAGCAAAGATGAGTGGGCCAAAATTCCTCCAGAGCGCTGTAAAAGACTCATTGCAAGTTATCGCAAACGCTTGATTGCAGTTATTGCTGCTAAGGGTGGCCCAACCAGTTATTGGGTTCAGGGGGCAATTACTTTTTCACACAGGGCCATGTAGGTTTGGATTTTTTTTTCTCCCTAAATAATAAAAACCACCATTTACAAACTGCATTTTGTGTTTACTTGTGTTATATTTGACTAATGGTTAAATGTGTTTGATGATCAGAAACATTTTGTGTGACAAACATGCAAAAGAATAAGAAATCAGGAAGGGGGCAAATAGTTTTTCACACCACTGTATCTATCAGTTATATCTATCTATCGTGTAGTGTCTTTCACATGTATTTATCTATTATATAGTGCCCTTCACATCCATCCATCTATCTATCTATCTAATTCCCTGTATATACTCTTGAACAAGTCACTTCACCTGCCACAGTTTATTATCATTATCAAAATATGGTAACAGTGTTGTCACTTTTATTTGGGCTTGTATTCAGCATGAACAAGTGTGACACCTCAACACATGAGCTTAAACTCCCATCACTGATGATGACCCTGGGCGAGTGCTGGTTGTCCTGCACTGCTAAAAGCCCCTTGCCGTGGCGTTTCATTCTTTGTCACCGATTTTCTATGCCAGCTCCCCCCCAATCCTGTTACACATTATAGAAGTTGACATTTCTGTATTTCTATACTGCATTCCGGTCACTGTCGTAGGACACCATATGAATGAAAGTTACTTGTCGGAGTTAATAGTTGCTGTGCTTTAGCTAAGCACTTACCTTTAGATGCAATTCAAACTGGCTTCTCAAGTCAAAATCACGACATGCGGCTTCAGAGCTGGTTTGGGTCTTAAAGACATGTAAACGCATCACTTTTACATCAATCTCTCTTCTAATGCTTTGTGCCGTATTCATGTTTGCTTTCTCCTGATCTTTGTGATTTTGAGTTCCCTGAATATGACTACATTACAGAACATACTGTAAAGATTGTTTTAAAGGACATTGAGGGGACAAGGCTGTTTACAAATTGCTTCAGATTTCAAAAGAAGGAAAAGTACAAGATACTCTGTTTTCCAAAAGCGGCGTTGCAGACTTGAAGAAGCCACATTAAAAGGCTGTGAACAACAACAGGGTGGCGGGGAATCGACAAAAGCAAACACCATCTGTTCTGTTCCCTTTGGTTAAAAGGCAAGGCACTTCCTACTCCAACTGGATTAAAAAGAAAAAAGAACAAGGTGCCGTGAAAAAAGAGCTTCTGTTAAAAGAGCAGGTTCTTCATCGTGAGAAGTCCTTGGGGTTCTTTACACAAGCAGAATAAGGTGGTGGTTGGGGGATTAAAAAGCATAAGAAATGAAAAGGCAGATCATAAACCAAATTCAAATTAGGAATAACCAGACTTTTTAAGTGAAAGCGATTGGATCAGAGAGTGTCTTCAGTCCATCCATTAAACTATTCGTTTTCCGAACCTGCTAATTCTAATAAGGGGGCGCAGGAAGCTATGCTGGGCACAAGGCCGATGTCACACTCATAGGGGGTCACTTAGATTGTTTTTTTTTTGTGCACCTTTTTTTTTGTTTTTAAAATGATCTCGACTAAACACACAAAACCTTTACAGCCCTTCATAAACACCGTGACACACTCAACAAACATCTTCAAGTCTGCATATTTATGTTCCTGAGGAGCAATGCGCCATGTTATTCGACAGGTAAGAAAAAGTATTCTGATCCCTGTGGGTTTTTAATTTTTCTTTACTCGAATAGATGTTTTTTCTTCTGCAAGCTTAGAAGAATAGTTAGGATATTTTATGAAAGGAACCGCAGAAAACTGAAGTGTAAAAAGAACAAAGCAACTTCGATACCAGAAGATCGAAGGAAATCAATCATCAAAACCAAAACGCCGAGCGCAAGAGTGAAAGTCGAAGAGTACAAGCAGGGGTCAATGAAAAAGTCAAAAAGTAAGTCGCATGTAATTGCTTTGTTTTTATCCCAACTTTGAAAATAAAGGAACTTCTGTGCCGATTTTTCTACCGTCACACATGATGACATCATCTTTGTACTCCAAAGGATTGTGGGAACGTATGATCCCGTTGGGATTTCAATTCTTCTTTACTCAAATACACACTTTTTGTCTGAAAGCTTCAAGGAATACACAGGATATTTTGTGAAAGGATCAGGAGAAAATCGTACTCCAGAAAGAAAAAAGCAACATCAACACCGGAAGATTAAAGAAAATCGATTATCAAAATGAAAACGTAAGAGTCAAAATTTTACAGTACAAGCAGGGGTCAATAAAAAAAAAAGTCTAAAAAAGTAAGTCACACATAATAGCAATGTTTTTATCTGGACTCGGATAGCAAAAAAAAAACCCTTGTGTTGCGCATGACGACATCGCCAAACGTGCACTCCAAAGGATTGTGGGGAATTCTGATCCCATTGGATTTTTAACTTTTCCTTACTTTCTTTTATGTAAGCTTAGAGGAACAGACAGGATATTTTATGAGAGGACAGGGAGAGAAAATGTTAGAAAGAACAAAGCAAGGTTGATACCGGAAGGTTTACAAAAATCGATCACCAAAACGGCAAACCAGAATCCGGAATCCAAGCCAGGGGAAATAAAAAAATTAAAAGGTAAGTCGCACATAACCTCTATGGTTTTACCCAAATTCGCATAGCAAACGAACTCTTGTGGTGATCTTTATACCATCGCTGATGATATCGCCGAACAGGCACTCCAAAGGACTGTGGGAAATTATGAGCCCATTGGGTTTTTATTTTTCTTTACTTGAGTACAATCTTTTTTTTTGTGCAAGCTTTGAGGAACATCCATCCATCCATCCATCCATCCATCCTCTTCCGCTTATCCGAGGTCGGGTCGCGGGGGCAGCAGCTTGAGCAGAGATGCCCAGACTTCCCTCTCCCCGGCCACTTCTTCTAGCTCTTCCAGGAGAATCCCGAGGCGTTCCCAGGCCAGCCGGGAGACATAGACCCTCCAGCGTGTCCTGGGTCTTCCCCGGGGCCTCCTCCCGGTTGGACGTGCCCGGAACACCTCACCAGGGAGGCGTCCTGATCAGATGCCCGAGCCACCTCATCTGACTCCTCTCGATGCGGAGGAGCAGCGGCTCTACTCTGAGCTCCTCCCGGATGACTGAGCTTCTCACCCTATCTTTAAGGGAGAGCCCAGACACCCTGCGGAGGAAACTCATTTCAGCTGCTTGTATTCGCGATCTCGTTCTTTCGGTCACTACCCATAGCTCATGACCATAGGTGAGGGTAGGAACATAGATCGACTGGTAAATTGAGAGCTTTGCCTTACGGCTCAGCTCCTTTTTCACCACGACAGACCGTTGCAGAGCCCACATCACTGCGGACGCCGCACCGATCCGCCTGTCGATCTCACGCTCCATACTTCCCTCACTCGTGAACAAGAATTCTGATCCCATTGGATTTTTAACTTTTCCTTACTTTCTTTTATGTAAGCTTTGAGGAACAGTCAGGATATTTTATGAAATGACCAGAAGAAAATCGCAGCGTAAAATGAACAAAACAAGGTTAATACCAGAAGATCAAAGAAAATCGATAATCAAATCAAAAAACCAACTGCAACAATCAAAACACAGAGAGAGTACAAGCAAGGGTCAATAGAAAAGTCAAAAAGTAATTCACACATAATAGTTGTGATTTTATCCAAACTGGGATAGTCAAGAAACTCTTGTGGCAATCTTTATACCGTTACACATGACAATATCGCTAAATCTGCAATCCAAAGCATTGTGGGAAATTATGAGCTCAATGGGTTTTTCATTTTTCTTTACTTGAATACACTTTTTTTTTGAACGCTTAGAGGAACAGTTAGGATATTTTATGAAAACACTGGAAGAAATTCGTAGTCCAGAGAGAACAAAGCAAGGTCGACACCAGAAAATCGATCTTCAAAATCAAAATGGCAACTGCAAGAATCAAAGTCAAAAACTACAAGCAAGGATCAATAAAAAAAAAAATCTAAAAGTAAGTCGTACGTAATTCTATGGCAAACTCAGATAATAAAGGAACTCTTGTGCCGATTTTTCTGCCATAGCACATGATGATATTACCAAAGGACTGTGGGAAATTATGATCCCTTCCGAGTTTTGAAATTTACTTTATCGAATACATGTTTTTTTCTGCAAGCTTAAAGGAACAGTCGGGATATTTTATGAAAGCACCAGGAGAAAATTGTAGTCTAGAATGAAAAAAGCAATACCGGAAGATTTAAAAAAAAAAATTGATCATTAAAATCAAAGCGGCAAACACATGACTCACAGTCAAAGAGTACAAACAAGGGTTTATAAGAAAAATTAAAAGGTATGTCGCATGTAATAGCCTTATTTTTATCCAAACTCGGAGAGTAAAGAAACTCTATACTGTCACACATATTGACATCACCAATCACACACTCCAAAGGATTATGGGAAAATGCAACAAAACACGCTAATCTAATAAGAGTCAGCTGCAGTGTACCTGAGACAGTACCCAGTAACTGCGGCTCAAGACCAGACTGTGTAGTACGGTAGTGAGAGTAGACGATCCTCAGATCTAAGTGCTGTTTCAATGGACAGCAGAAGAGGATCAATACCACGCACAACTAATCCGCAGCTGGCCTCGCTTGGTCTCGTGTGTCTCCTTGGTTTGCTCTACCTGCCATCTGATTCCCTGTTACTGTTGCTTCAATGCGTAATCGTATGCTGATCCGCACTTTTCTAATTCTTATATTACACAATATGAATATTTCCATTGCATCTTTGTCTGAGTGAAATATTTTGATTAAATACAACACTGCACTTCAGTTCAAATATAAATAAACTAACCTGAAGGCATCTGAAGACCTTCTGAATCCCCTGTCGATAATCGCTTGGTCTGCTCTGATTCTTGAAGTTTTGCACCACGTTTTTCAACCGAGGGGGCACGGCAAGTACATAAAAAGGAGAGAATGACCTAAATGATGACAGCGGCACATGCTTGACTTTCAGCATCCCCTCCATCTGTGTAAACAGAACGGGATTTTCAGCAGTGTGGGCGAATATCCTCAGAGTGCAGAGGAAACTGAAATCTGTTGCAGGTGAAAATCTGGTAAATGCTGTGTTTCACTCGGGGGCTTTTTCTTCCCACAATTTCTCTTTCCTAGCAGAACATTGCTGCTTTGATGCTGTAAATTAAAAGAGCTGTTTATTTTTGTGTCGGCCCGGGTTGGCTGCAGCTGCCAGAATATCCTTGAATCCGGGACCTTGAGGATGAGAACACGGACAGACATGAGTAGGTGTAAATGTGCACAGGCTTTTATTTTGACAGCGTCCAACAGCAATAAAAGTGCGGTGGAGTCTAATAATTAAAAAAATAAAACAATGTCCTGTGAAGAAGCTAACATCCATCCATCCATCCATTATTCAACCCACTATATCCTAACTACAGGGTCACGGGGGTCTGCTGGAGCCAATCCCAGCCAACACAGGGCGCAAAGAAGCTAACATGTTCAATAATAAATCCAAATCGTTAAAACTCCTTTCTAACGTCACTCTCTCCGAGCCCAGCATGTCTTTCTCTTTCCATTTCACCAGTTTACCCTGCCAGAGGCGATGCCAGTATCTACAGTCCCATCCTCCAGCACTCATCCCAGGCTGGGACATTCAAAGCCGGACATCCATTTTCCACATACCCATCAGGTGTCTACTGGATCCCTAGGAGGGCACACCTCTATTGATCCCCACACTCCTCCATAAGTGGTCAACATGGGACGATCAATCGTTGGAGCACCGTTCCCTTCATTCCATCGTGGGACTGCCGGCCTCCTCACCATCATGTTGGCTCAAACTATTCAGTCCTTCATGATTCTTTTCTCTTCTCCTGTCCATCATTAAAGGCTCTCCTTCACAACTTGTTTGGGTGCAGGGGCTTAATCAAACACACCCCAGAATAATGTAATCGACAACATGGGTTGGCTCGCATCCTGGCTGGGATGGATGGTCACTCACCATCTTTTTTCAATGGAAGGCTGTGGGAGGAGTAGCTCACCAGTACGAGAAAAAACACACATTTGATATGTCATTCGTCTCATCTTCATGTCTAGTTATCCACATTTGTTTGGGGTTCCTCTCTATTTCTGGCCCTTCAGACTCTAAAAAATCTCATGTTTGGCCATTTGTAGATCATGGTTTGTGCAGGAAATTATATATTTATGATAAAAACTAAACCAATAGGTGCCTACAGCAGAAATGATCAGAAGGACGTGAACTTGAACCCCAGGGGTTAACCTCCTAATAATACAGGAGTGGTCAAAAAGTTACTTCTTTTCACAAAACTTAAAAAAAAAAGAAAATTGGCAGTACAGGCAGGTGGAGTGTCACTTTATGCCGTTTTATTGCTGATCACGGATATGATTATATAGTCATATGAAAAAGTTTGGGAACCCCTCTTAATTCTTTGGATTTTTGTTTGTCATTGGCGGAGCTTTCAAAGTAGCAACTTCCTTTTAATATCTGACATGCCTTATGGACACAGTAGTATTTCAGCAGTGACATTAAGTTTATTGGATTAACAGAAAAATAGATAGATAGATAGATAGATAGATAGATAGATAGATAGATAGATAGATAGATAGATAGATAGATAGATAGATAGATAGATAGATAGATAGATAGATAGATAGATAGATAGATAGATAGATAGATAGATAGATACTTTATTAATCCCAAGGGGAAATTCACAATTTCAGTAGTGCAGTCAACAACTTCCTCAATGTTCTCACTATGTGATCCCTGCAGGATATCCCAGTCTGTTGTTCCAAAACATTCTCTCAGAGCATTCTCATCCTCCGGGGTCCACTTCCTGAATGATCATGTGGTTGCAGGTAGGACCCTCACTTTTGGTTCATAGTGAGGCTGAAGCAGAACCAGGTTATGATCTGCTTTCCCAAGTGCAGGCAGCGGGGTGGCGCTGTATGCATCTTTAACGTTATATGCAATATAATATGCAATATGCATCATAACAAAATTAGATGGGTGCACAAATGTGGGCACCGCAACAGAGATATGACATCAATACTTAGTTGAGCCTCTAGACGCTGTCCTCCTATAGCCTCTAAAGAGTGTCTGGATTCTGGATGGAGGTATTTCTGACCATTCTTCCATACAAAATCTCTCCAGTTCAGTTCAATTTGATGGACAGCCTGCTTCAAATCATCCCATAGATTTTCGATGATATTCAACTAAGAGGACTGTGACGGCCATTTCAGAACATTGTACTTCTCCCTCTGCATGAATGCCTTTGTAGATTTCCAACTATGTTTTGGGTCATTGTCTTGATGGAATATCCAACCCCTGCGTAGCTTCAACTTTGTGACTGATGCTTGAACATTATCCTGAAGAATTTGTTGATATTGAGTTGAATTCATCTGACCCTTGACTTTAACAAGGGCCCCAGTCCCTGAACTAGCCACACAGCCCCACAGCATGATGGAACCTCCACCAAATATGACAGTAGGTAGCAGGTGTTTTTCTTGTAATGCGGTGTTCTTCTTCTGCCATGCAAAGCGTTTTGTTATGACCGAATAACTCGACTTTTGTCTCATCAATCCAAAGCACTTTGTTCCAATATGAATCTGGCTTGTCTAAATGAGCATTGGCATACAACAAGCGACTCTGTTTGTGGCGTGAGTGCAGAAAGGGCTTCTTTCTCATCACCCTGCCATACAGATGTTCTTTGTGCAAATTGTGCTGAATTGTAGAACGATGTACAGATACACCATCTGCAGCGAGATGTTCTTGCAGGTCTTTGGAGGTGATCTGTGGGTTGTCTGTGACCATTCTCACAAACCTGCTCATATGCCGCTCCTGTATTTTTCATGGCCTGCCAGACCTGCTGGGTTTAACAGCAACTGTGCCTGTGGCCTTCCATTTCCTGATTCCATTCCTTACAGTTACAGAAACTGACAGTTTAAACCTCTGAGATGGCTTTTTGTAGCCTTCCCCTAAACCAGGAGACTCAACAATCTTTGTTTTCAGATCTTTGGAGAGTTGCTTTGAGGATCCCATGCTGTCACTCTTCAGAGGAGAGTCAAAGGGAAGGAAGCACAACTTGTAATTGACCACCTTAAATACCTTTATATCTCATGATTGGACACACCTGTCTGTGAAGTTCAAGGCTTAATGAGCTCATCACACCAGTAATCAGCATTGAGCAGTGACAGGCATTCAAATCAGCAAAATGACAAGGGGACCCACATTTTTGCACAGCCAGTTTTTCACATTTGATTTAATTTCATTCAACTAAATACTGCGTCACTAAAAATCTTTGTTCAGAAAACACCGCAGTACTCAGATGTTCCTAGGAAATGAAAGACAGACCACTGTTATCTTTATTGTTGAAAGGAGAGTCAATTATGATGCAGGCTGAGAGGGGTTCACAAACTTTTTCATATGACTGTATTTGCATGTGAGGTAGATATTAATATTATTTCCAGGTCAGTAATTCCATATATAGGGTTAATTTTGATTTATTTTCTAGTACAATCGAGAATATTTAGACTTTAAACATTTAAACTGAAGCACACAATTTAATATTTCATATCTATTACATAAAAAAATTCTGCGACAAGACAAGACTTTTTGGAAGATTTTTTCAAGTCCCGCAAGTCGAGACTTTGGCTATGAGATGTTTTCAAGTCCCGCCCTCCTCTCAATCATTTTCAGCCACACCCACGGTCCCCTCACCTCTCATTCGTGTGAATGCTTTTGACAGACACAGTTCCTGCTCTCTCAGCTCTTATAAATTTTAAAGTTTCCCTCACTTTAAGTTCCCAATTAAAGACGACGTATTACAGTATGTCCAAATCTTATTGAAAAATTTCATCATGAAGGGTTATCAACAGAAGAAATGAGTAGACAGGCAATCCTAGAACGAGAAACGATGAAGTCAAATGAATTAACGGCAAAAATGTTGATTGGTTACAAGGCAAATTGGTTAAATGCATATCAATAGACTATACTGAAATAGTTGGTGGTGATGGTGCAGAAGATGAAAACATCAACTTACAATATCACAAAGAATATCTACAACTGTTAATAGCGTCCGGTCTTCCTCCTCACGAATTACTGTAGAAAGAAGGATGTATCCAAGAAAGGTAATGTAGTACATCTTCAGGGGATAATATTAGACACTAAAGGAGATCTTGATGTGTCATTCATATTAAAATGTCAACAGCTTTCCGTTAGACTAGCTTTTGAAAGGACAATTAACAAATCACAGAGCCAAACATTCGAAAAAGTCGTTTTATTTAATAGAGAAAGAAACAAAATTCAATCACGGGCAGTTATACGTTGTGTTGTCACGATGAAAGTCCAAACACAGAATCAAAATTCAATGTGATATTGAAAAAAAATGTAATTAAAAAAAGTCGTTTTTACTGAAGTTTTACAGTAAAGTGTAAGTTTAAAAAGTATTTACATGTTAATTTCAAAGCCAAACAGAACAAACTCGTATTATGCAACGAATAACTCTAATGCAACATGAAACATAAGTTACTTTCAAATCATTATGTTTTACCATTTTTTAATATGGTTAATTACTCTCTGTAATGTAAAATAGTTAGTAAATTGTACATCCGCATCCCCATATGTGAGCGGCAGAACTGCACAGAGGTTAGCACGTAGCGCAGGCACAGGGGTTGGCAAGTGAAGCGAGCAGGGGGCAAAGCCCCCCTAGTATTAGATAAAACTATTCTGGTTTATGTACTTCTACCGAATGAAGTAAATCATTGCATTTCTTAGGAAAAACCCAAATTAGGGTGGCTTACGCTAATTCAGACTTCTATTTATTACTTTCTTGGACTACTGGTTACAACCTTTGGTTTGTTTATTCTATTTCCTGATTCTAGTCCTGGATGATGGACTATCTGTCAGGCAGACTACCATTTGTGAGACTCAAGGACTGTGTGTGCAACACTGCAGCCACACAAGGGACAGGCCTCTCTCCTTCACTCCTCACTCTGTACACCTCAGACTTGAACTATAACAGCAGGTCATGTCACTTGAGGAAATTCTCAGAAGATTCTGCACTTATGGGGTGTATTGATAAGGGGGATGAGACAGAGGAGAGGAGTCAGAGGGAGACCTTGGGTTCTTGGTGCAGTAAGAGAATTGTCTGCAGTTTAACATCACCAAAACCAAGGAACTGTTTATTGACTTTCGCAGCTGTGTCCGGTCACTATTTAAGGAGTGGATGTAGAGGTTGTCCACTCCTACAAGTACTTGGCTGTCCCATCAATGACAGCTTTGACTGGTCTTGTAACACAGAAGAAATATAAAAGAAAGGGCAGAGCAGGATCTTCTTCCTAGTAAACTGTGTTCCTTTAATGTGGGATGTGACGTCCTTCACCTCTTTTACAACTCTTCTGATGGTCAGTGCAATTTTCTAAGCTGTTGTGTGCTGAGCTGGTAACATCACTGCAAGAGAGGCCCACCGAATCAAAAAGCTAATTAAAAGGGCAGGCTCAGTTATAGGATGCACTCTGGACCCTTTTGGAGGTAGTAGAGGAGGAGAGGATGAAGACAAACTTGAGTGCCATTATGAACAATGCTGCACATTCTCGCTGTGACACACCAACACTGAGGACTTTCAGAAAACGAATTAATCAACAGAAGTGTGTCAAGAAGCAAGACGGGGGGGGGGGGGGGGGGGGGAGTGGTCATTTACACCAACTCTGTTGTGTGTTTACACCACAGTTTGTCTAACTATTATATAGTGCCTTTCATATCTATCTATTTGTTATATAGCACCTTACATCCGTCTATCTATCAATCATATAGTACCTTTCATCAATCTATCTAACTGTTATATAGTGCATTTCACCTGTCTATCTATCTATCTATCAGTTATATAGAGCCTTTCATCTATCTATCTATCTATCTATCTATCTATCTATCTATCTATCTATCTATCTATCTATCTATTATATAGTACCTTTCATCTATCTATCTATCTATCTATTATATAGTACCTTTCATCTATCTATCTATCTATCTATTATATGCTGCCTTTCATCTGTCTGTCTATCTATCTATTATATAGTACCTTTCATCTATCTATCTATCTATCTATCTATCTATCTATCTATCTATCTATCTATCTGTTATATAGAGCCTTTCATCTGTCTATTTATTTGTTATATAGCGCCTTACATCCATCTATCTATCATATAGTGCCTTTCATACGCCTATCTATCATATACTGCCTTTCATCAATCTATCTATCTGTTATATAGTGCCTTTCATCTATCTATCTATCTATCCATCCATCTTTCATATAGTGCCTTTCATCCATCTATCTATCTATCTATTATATAGTGCCTTTCATCCATCTATCTATCTATCTATTATATAGTGCCTTTCATCTATCTATCTATCTATCTATCTATCTATCTATCTATCTATCTATCTATCTATCTATCTATCTATCTATCTATCTATTATATAGTGCCTTTCATCTATCTATCTATCTATCTATTATATAGTGCCTTTCATCTATCTATCTATCTATCTATTATATAGTGCCTTTCATCCATCTATCTATCCATCTATCTGTTATATAGTGCCTTTCATATCTATCTATATTCTTATCTTATTCCTTTAATAAATTGCCATTCCTCGGTGTTCAGTATGATGCCAGCTGATGTTCACTCACAACACTCTTCCACACTCCTTCAATACGACTCAGTTTAGTAACGCTAGTTAAGCTAACTTGCACAACTTGAGGATTGTCAAATCTACTAACCACTGAGCCAATATACCAACCAATAAAAATATTAATAATAAATGTAATTGTGACACTATTTGCATTCATTCTAAGCACAAGGCCTTTTATGTTAATAGAAATAAAATGGGAGCTTAACATAGTTAATTGCATCCACTGTGATGCACTTGTTGTTTTCAGAAGCCTTTCTCACAAACATTAATGGAACAATATACAACAATTATGTTTAATAATCATTTCAAGAGTAAACATACATTTCTTACACAAGCAATTAAGACTGAAAAGCTGAACAACAATAATATGTAAAAGGACAATGACTTCCATACTGGCTGCATGGTAGCACAGTGATTAGCACTGCTGCTTCACAGATCTCACTGGCATCTTGAGTTCAAATCCCACGCCAAGGTGGACTTAACATGATCTGCCTGTGGTCTTTGTGGGTTTTCATGCCATGCAGGTTAGGTTAGGTTTGTTAGATTGGGCCCTGTGAAGGACCAGGCCTGTTTCTTGCTGCCTTGAGTTCAATGCTGGCAGGATAGGCTCAGGACCCCGCTGTACTGTCTTGTACACAGAGATTGAGTATTTTTTGGAATTTTTTGCAGAACTAAGGAGTCTAAAAGAGAAGTTAATTTTCTTAAACTAGGAAGGCAGCCGTTAGAATTTTAATTCATGTCATAACCAAAGGTTGGATGTCATGGGTGACCTTTTAACCTGGCATCCTATTGATGTAACAGGCATCTCACATTCCAAGGAATTTGTAGAACATTTGACAATTTTTGTCGAGAACACGCCATTCAGCCTAACAAAGCTCACCAATCCTAACGACATAATTCTTCCAAAATAACATGGAGTCAAGTTTTGCATGTCTGTAAAGTCCTGCTGTCCACCACACTACTTGTTACCTTATTCCATGGGACTAGATGGGGGAAAAAAAGTCTCTGACGTTGTTCACCGATTGGGTGGTCGTTTTCATACGTTAATAAGGATCAGTAACCAGAAATCACAGGAAATGAAAACCAAGGTGTAAAATGAAAGAAGGTACAAGACATAACGTTTCGGCTGTAGCATCCATCAGCTCCTTCTGTCCCTGCCATACTTAAAACTCTCGACCTCTTGCACAGTTCCTTAGACTCTGCCGTGATGAGGGTGACTTCTGTAATTAAGCTCTCACAACGAGGAGCTTCTTCATGGATAGAGGATACCCTTCTCATATTGTGGACTGGGCCATCAATCAATCCAGTAGATCTCATAACATTCACTCTAAGAGGAACCCCAATAATGAAACCTCCTCATCCTGCTGGTCCTCCCACTCCACCCTAACACTCGATGTCTCCCACAGGGCATCTGAAACCAAAGATTCGAAGTGTGCCTCTGGGATCTGTGAGTTTAATTCTACATCACACGCATTTCTAGGGGCATGGTCTCCGGGGTCATGTCCTCCAATTAATCAGCAGACAGGATAAAAGGTCAGCCTTTTGCACTGAACATGTTCTGATCTGTTGATCAAACCTTCTAAACCTGTTTGAATTCGGATTATTTTCGTGCCTTGCCTGGTTTTTGTGCACGTCAACGCCTCTTTCCCTCACTTGTTTCTGTCAGAGTTTTGATGCCTGAAAAATTAAGCCCACGAGTAAAACAAGAGCAAACGTCTCTGGAGAGCGTCTTTGAAAAAAGGGAAAGACCCAGTGATGAGACAGCAGAAGACTCTAATACTGCCAACAAAAAAGAAAGCTGCATTTAAAAGAAAATATTTAAATTACGGGTTTATTGCGAATGGTGAATCACATGCTCCAAGCCCGCTCTGTGTAATATGTGGTGACTCAGCTATCCAATGAGGCCATGAAGCCTTCAAAACTGCATCGCCACAGAGAGCCCAAGCACCCTGCATTAAAAGACATGCACCCAATGGGCAGATCGTGGAAGATTATCTTACACGAAACTGGTCTGTGGTGCAAAAAAGGTTAGAGACCGCCACTCTTTTAAATGTCCTTTATTGTCAGTGAAGCGTCTACTAACTATGGCAGGACTGATTATAATGTGCCCTGAGCTGTGAGGCAGCAGTGCTAATCACTGTACCACCATGAGATACAATTAAATATCATTTCTGAGAGACAGAGGCAACAGGAGCAGGAAGCATGCCTCCCCAACTGACTCCAAAGCAGATAGTCCACTCTCTTGAACCGAAACGTAGACATTTGTTTGTTTTTCCCTAACACTTTTACTCATTCGCTGCTGCTGCTTCTACCAAATAAGCACAACATTAAATAAAGCCCGTGGATTTTTCACTCCTTCCTGTTTGCATCCACCTGTCACAGGTCCATAGTAGTCCATACAAAAAGATATTACCTTTAATATTTAACCCGCCTGAAACCGGCTATACAGTAATCCCTCACTTATCGCGGGAGATAGGTTCCAAGGCCGACCGCGATAACTGAATTTCCGCGAAGTAGGGACACCATATTTATTTAATTATTTAACGTGTATTTGGACGTTTTTAAACCCTCCCTCTATTGTTTACAACCCACCCTTTACTCTATTAATAACAGGAACAACTGCTAAGCAATATGAAATCGGTAGATAAGTTTACACTTACTGTATAGCGAAGTACACGTAGCAGCTTGTAGGCGGTCATGACGTCGTCGACCTTGTTGCAAAGATTCCTAAAGCAGATTCCATCCAGACTACTGCCTTATCACGTCCACTTGCAACTCGTTTTGCGCCCTGGTTAAAGGACACTGCGGCCGTAGATCTTATATGCTTTTCCTCCTTTTTAAATAAAAAGAATCGTGGACTCATTGAAACTTTTACCTTTTCTGCAATCATTTGCATCTTCTGTTGGCGCTTGGACACGGCCCCTGAAGCAGTAGCACGTTAATGCTGAATGAGTGAGATGAGACTTCCTGGTTAATGCAGCACTCCGTCGCTGAGCCAATCAGCAGCACACAGGAACTTAACTGCGTGCTCTGATTGGGTAGCTTCTCAGCCATCCGCCAATAGCATCTCTTGTATGAAATCAACTGGGCAAACCAACTGAGGAAGGAAGTACCAGAAGTAAAAAGACCCATTGTCCGCAGAAACCCGCGAAGCAGCGAAAAATCCGCGTTATATATTTAGATATGCTTACATATAAAATCCGCTAAGTCGTGAATCCGTGAAAAGTGAACCGCGAAGTAGCGAGGGATTACTGTAGTCGATTCCCAGTGCAATTTCCCAGCATGCCGGAGCCGAGTATATTCAGTGACGTACATTCATTGAACACCACAACCGGCTCTAGTCGGCTCCCAGTGCAATTTGCCAGCACGCCATAGCTGATCAGTCCGTGCCATACATTCGTTGAGCTGCCAGCTCGTGACCACTTGGCACCCCCTAGTGAATCAGCATCACTGTCCCTGGGATTCAGCCGCTGCACTAGACCAGCCAGCCAGCATCAGTGTTGGCCTCTGTGCGCAGCCAGTGATTTACTGAATTTCATCAATGACGTCAGTTGCACCTTGTAGTTTTTTTTATAGTTTTTACGTTTTTTTCACATTTTCTTTGTGAATTGTGACGTTTACTTAAAAAGTGCAGGAAAAAAGTATTTGACATCCAGGGGTGCATTAACACTGATATGTATGTGGCAGTTTAAGGGTTAAGACACAAACACACCAAAACATTTCCAGTTTTCTTCTGCGTGTGTTTTTGTGCTTAAATGTATTTGCAAATTTTGTGCTAATTTTCAGCCTATCATATCAGTTAACGTGATGCGGGTGTTCTTAGGAGGCAGCTTATTGGGCTCTGGTGAGGACAATTACCTGCCAAACCACGGGCTGGCGCTGTGTTCTTAATGCCTTGTCTCTTCCTCCCTCTGAGAACTAAAGATTGACGGCCATTCCACCGCTGATGTCATTTACGATGTCCGCCCTCCTGGACCCACCCCTTCATGCTTGGTATCCATATGACAGGAAGTTCGACCATTTTAAATCAGTCCTGTACTGGACTAATGTATCAAAAGATGTCATATTCACCTTTGTAAAAAGAATCATTTTGCTTTTATTGATTTCCATTATATGGCGTCAAGGATGTGCCCCAGAGCTTTTCCTGGGTTTGCTTCTTTTCTTACACAGTAAAACAGTTCTTATTAAATCTGCACTTAAAGAAGAATTATATCTGGTGTAGCAGATGGTCTGGCACGCCACCCACTACTAGGATCAGCGTTATATACTTGGTGGGCTGTCCCACCCAACATTGACTACTACAACTCTATGATGTCATGCTGGCCTTACAAAACATCATGGGGCACTAGGACAAAATCCTGCTGCCTCCCTCACTGGACCCCCCTGCAGTTTGCTTACTGCCAGAACCACTCAACAGATGATGCAATAGCCACCAAGCTCCATCTGGCTCTCGCTCATCTGGACAATAAAGACACATATGTTCGAATGTTGTTTATCAACTTCAGTTCAGCATTCAACACAATCATTCCTCAGCAGCTGATGGAAAAGATGAGCCTGCTGGGACTGAACACCTACCTCTGTAACTGGATTCTGGACTTCCTGACTGAGAGACCTCAGTCAGTCAGGATTGGAAACAACATCTGCAGAACCACCACACTGAGCATTGGAGCCCCTCAAGGCTGTGTGCTCAGTCCATTACTGTTCACACTGCTGACTCATGACTGTGCAGCAACACAAAGCTCTAATCACATCATAAAATTCGCCGATGACACGACTGTGGTGGGTCTCATTAGCAGCAACAATGAGTCAGCATACAGAGAGAAGGTGCAGCGGTTAACGGACTGGTGTAAAGCCAATAACCTGTCTCTGAATGTAGACAAAACAAAGGAGAGGATTGTTGACTTTAGGAAGACTAAGAGACTAAGAGTGACCATCTGCCACTGAACACTGACGGCTCAACTGTGGACTGCACCAAATTCCTGGGTGTCCACCTGGTAGAGCACCTCACCTGGTCCCACAACACCAGCTCTTTAGCCAAGAAAGCCCAGCAGCGGCTCTACTTCCTGCATAGGCTGAGGAAAGCCCATCTTCCACCAGCTACTCTAACAACATTCTACAGAGGAACCATAGAGAGCATCCTGAGCAACTGCATCACTGTCTGGTTTGCAGATTGCACTGTCAGGAATTGCAAAGCCCTACGACAGATAGTGAAGACAGCTGAGAAGATCATCGGTGTCTCTCCTCCCTCCATCATGGACATTTACACCACACTCTACATTCACAAAGCCACCAGAATTGTGAATGATCCAACACACTCTTCACATTCACAGTTTACACTCCTGCCATTGGGAAAAAAGTACCAAAGCATTCAGGCCCTCACCACCAGAATGTGTAACAGTTTCTTCCCCCAAGCAGTCAGACTCCTGAACACTCATGGACCAGTCTGATATCTGATATATGTGTTCTGTTCTGCAGTGTTGCACATGGTTGCACGTTTGCACATTTGACTCACATGCACCTTGTTATATGTTATTTGTCTTTATGTTATGTGTCGTGGATTCTTCATTGTCCTGTCCTGTGTTTTATGTAGCACCATGGTCCTGGAGGAACTTCGTTTCACTGTATTCTGTACTACTGTATATGGATGAAATGACAATAAATACTCTTGAATCTTGACAAAAAATGTTTCTCTAAGCCAACCGCTTCGTGAATTTTCAGGAAAGAATTTAGCAAAGAAAGTCACTGGCAAACACAGCTAGTTCAGCTCTAGTCCTCAAGTTTCTATATACAGATATGACAATGGTGACCCTACTCAAAGCAAACTTAAGTACTTGTCAGCTGACAATTTCGCAGCTGTCTGGTGCTGTAAACAATCTGAAGTTGGCATGTTGCTGGAATTGTCTTTTAGGTTGATTCCACCCCATGAATTAATTTCTATTAAGTCTGCAGATTTTAGGATCGGCATCAATACATAGTCATATCAGATTTGAATCA
The DNA here is from genome assembly GCF_900747795.2 of Erpetoichthys calabaricus. Taxonomy (NCBI): domain Eukaryota; kingdom Metazoa; phylum Chordata; class Cladistia; order Polypteriformes; family Polypteridae; genus Erpetoichthys; species Erpetoichthys calabaricus. Next base: position 8,835,701 of record NC_041406.2, read on the forward strand.
CTTGTAAAACTAATTAAAGCAGACAAAAAACACATATGAACCTAAAATCATATTGGAGTCACTTTTAATTGCGCTGTGAACGTTGCCTCCGTGGCCACTATGGACTTTTCAATTTGTTTTTAACATTGTGCTGTTCCTGTAGCATTCCTCAAGAATTTTTGGGGGGTGGCGGCAGTTGCCCCTCTTGATACTACATATATATATACAGTGGAACCTCGGTTTGCGAGTAACTTGGTTTGTGAGTGTTTTGCAAGACGAGCAAAAATTTTTAATAAATTTTGATTTGATAAACGAGCGAGGTCTTGCAATACGAGTAGTATGTATACGCTTTGTCTGCTGAGTGTCATGTGATCACAACTGAGCTGATGGTTCTTCTCTGTCTCTCGCTGCAGGATTGTGGGCAATCGTCTCCTATTCTCCGTCTGAGTCGGCGTGCCTCACTCATATAGTCAACATCCGTACGAGTGTATACTGTTTACTGCAGCATTAGCATTGTGACTGTGTGCGTGCGCGCGTGCGTGTGTGTGTGTGTGTGCTCGTGCGTGCTGTGACATGCGAGTCCCTGTCTTGCACCCTAAAACATGAAGCTGAGTGTATTATCGTAGTATTTCCCTCTACTTACCCTTTACCTGTTCTCTCAAGGGTAAATGTTCTCGTCAGGTTCGTTATCGGGTTGGTCTACTGTTGCACTTTAAAATGAACACACACACACATTGATAAACACACACACACAGACCCTAACCACAACAGTGCCCCATGAATGACACACACATGCTGATTAACCCTTAGCACTTTAAATCACACATCAGCCTGTCACTCAGCACTTCAAGAGACTTACTTATTATCGGCACGAACAACATACAATGTTTTAGTGATATCTCAGACTTAAATATTACTTTTGGTCTACAAGAATACATTTAAACATACAAAGACTCAGCACTCTTGACTATAGGCCATTTATCAGCCAAGAATACCTTCTTTTTGTCGTACTGCCCCTTCTTTTGAGTGGCGCTCCTCACTCTCAGCCTTATAAACCTCGCAGCACAGAAATAATGGCAAAAATCAGGCTACACCAGATGCTCAAAGAAATCTAACTTATTAATTCAATCACTCTAGACATTAAGACAAAGCATAAAAAGTTAAAAGCAGCATGGTATTTATTACAAGAATAATAATAATACCACTGGAACAAAGAATAATAGAAAATAAGTACTGATAGAAAAGTCTGAATATATATAGTCTTTAGGAAAAGCTTACGAAAAAGTTACAGATGACAAGGATGAACGTCCCAGGGAGGCGTTTGATTTAGCAATGGATGTTCATGATGCCTTTCTGACGACCAATGCCGTCTTTGTCTGTTCCTCTTCTTCTCCTCCTTCTCTGTGCTTCTTCTCCTTCCTCCTCCTCTTTTCCTTCTCCTGCTCCTCCTTCTGCTCCTCTTCCAAACCAAGGCATATTTATTATGAAATATCATACCTTGGTTACACAACACATGAACCTGATTGGCTGGCTGTCAATGTGATTGATAAATTTTGCTCAAACTCTTTCCCAGATAATAAAGTTCTTTGATATTGCCTGTTTCCCTTTCCCAGGCCATAAATCCCAGATGTCCATCCATAAAGTAATCAATAGCCTGGGGTGTCAGCAAAGCATCCTTTCCCATGTTGTAAAATAATTGAGCCCCAGAATGTCTTCCTTTCGATGTAGGAAACAGCTGTTTGAAAGTGAGGTGTGACAAAACCTGCTTTGATCTGTCTTAGTTCATCTGTTGTCTTGTCTCGAACAAAATATAATGGAAACCAAAATGTACAGATTTTATACACCATAACACTGAGTCTCAGTACTTTAGCAACACCAGCTTTATTCAGCTTGAAGCAGCAACAGCGCGGTTATTTATTGTAGCGGGATCTGCCACTCTCCTATACACAGACACAGCAGTCAGGCAGGGCCCTGCACATTTATAATGTTCCTTGTATCACCCATCGACGGCAGGTGCTTATAGCATGTCCACGATCTTTTCAGATTTGCTTTTACGGCAAACTGCTACAGCGCTGGGAGACTGCGATTGCTTTGGGACGCTCTTCTGCGTGTCATCCCGTTGGGTGCAATCCCGCAAGAGTTTAGAAACTCACTCACATCAACCATGATTCTTTTCAAAGGTAAAGTGCAGGTTAATTTGTTTTATGTATTTTTACTTTATATTTTGTATTAATCATTTTTATATGAACAGTTTTGGGTTGTGGAACGAATCACAGTTTCCATTATTTCTTATGGGGAAATTCACTTTGATATACAAGTGCTTTGGACTATGAACACGTTTCCAGAACGAATTATGCTCGCAAACCGAGGTTCCACTGTATATATATAGATGTATATCTACATATGTACTATGGGGTTCCCCCCGCTTGCTTCGCATGCCAGCCACTTCGTGTCTCTGCCGCTCACGTTGTGAAGAGGGGGGCTGAATGTACCCCATGGTGCGCCGCTTCAAACATTTAAAAGCCTGTACAGCAGCTGTCCTACTCTTTGTCTTTTATTTCCGGCCCTGGACGTAGTTAAATCTTTTGGCACAAACTCTCATCTCGCGGGATGTGAGTTCTTGATATTTTTTAGTTTATAATTTAAAAATGGAATAAGAATCTGAAAATCTAACAACATCAATTAAAGTTCGATAAATTCTGAAAAGAATGATACCAAACATATATATGTAGGTTTTACAATAAGCCCAAATTAAAGCATGACAAAAAACGTGCCATAAAATCATTGCACTTTTAGGGTTAGGATTTTATATATAGAGAGTAGATATACGACTGTTCTTGGGGCTCCCATACAACACTTACTCTGCATACCTCCTACTTGTGCCCCTGTTGTGGTGTGAAATTTTGCATTCAAGTTGATAAAGATTTTGTATGTCTTTATTTGTAACTTGGGCGGCATGGTGGTGCAGTGGGTAGCGCTGCTGCCTCGCAGTTAGGAGACCCGGGTTCACTTCCCGGGTCCTCCCTGTGTGGAGTTTGCATGTTCTCCCCGTGTTTGTGTGGGTTTCCTCCCACAGTCCAAAGACATGCAGGTTAGGTGCGTTGTCCCTAGTGTGTGCTTGGTGTGTGTGTGTGCCCTGCAGTGGGTTGGCGCCCTGCCCAGGGTTAGAGGTGTGCCCTCCTAGGGATCCAGTAGACACCTGATGGGTATGTGGAAAATGGATGTCCGGCTTTGAATGTCCCAGCCTGGGATGAGTGCTGGAGGATGGGACTGTAGATACTGGCATCGCCTCTGGCAGGGTAAACTGGTGAAATGGAAAGAGAAAGACATGCTGGGCTCGGAGAGAGTGACGTTAGAAAGGAGTTTTAACGATTTGGATTTATTATTGAACATGTTAGCTTCTTTGCGCCCTGTGTTGGCTGGGTTTGGCTCCAGCAGACCCCTGTGACCCTGTCGTTAGGATATAGTGGGTTGGATAATGGATGGATGGATGGATGGATATTTGTAACTTAGACAAAAAGATGTAATATTAGTGTTACATTATTGATAATAACAACAATGGTTTAAGAACCCCTTCTCCCCTTTTAGGACTGAGTCTCTTTGTAATTTTACAACAGGGTTGGGGGAAATGTCTCAAACCAGTTTGGCCAGTGATTCTCTGCAGGACTCTCTCAGTTAACCCCCACAGGAAAGCCAGACTGCCCAGCTGGCAAGGTTCACCTTAACACACGGTTTTGGGGTCAGGTGTGATGGCATTCTGTGCCCCATTGGACTGAGGTATGGCTGTTTGGAATTGGCTTGTGTCAAAAGCCTTTAAGTACCAAAATGCCCTATTGGCTATAGGGTGTGGACAGAGAATCTATAAATTTGCTTGTTTTACCTCACCCTCCCTCCCTCTCTCTCTTACGAAATGATGAATGACCATCTCACACACCATGAACTGAAAAGGACAACACAATGAAGAGCACAGCTCGGCAGCCATATTGAGACAGGCATGCGGCCTGTTGTGAAGAAAGCGGACCACAAATGAGGAATTAACTAGAGACATTTAAAATACCTAACAAGTCTGTGTGCCGCCTGAAACTACACATCAACATTTATCAGGTTGTATGGTTGCCAGTATTCACTTGTACTTTGCATATTATTATTATTTATGAATATTATCAATAATACATTATTTAAAGTTTTAACTTAACTCCTGTTTGTCTTTTACTACACCTAATTGCCCGAGGTTATAAATGTAGAAGGGAAGGTGGGAAGACGTTATAAAGTACAGTACCTTATAAACAGTGGTGAGTCTGTGAGATTTGAGGCATTCTGACAAAGGCTACATATTAATAATACAAAATGGGAAAGTCGAGTCATAGAGAACTCTACCAAGACAAAACAGCCCCTGAGTGGCGGTCTATTCTAGCGCCAGGCTCTGTGGCTCTGACTATTTCATTCTACCTTTGGTTTTATCAAAAGCTGAAAATTTCCTTCAGCACCTTCAACTTCAGTAAGCCTTTGACTGAACAAAAAAATGAAACCTTGAAAGACGTGCTTTTCAGTGTAAGCTGCTGATATGAGAAATACTTAATTCACAGAGGACTCCTCAAGGACATCTTTACTTATACTTTTTAATGTGATGAATTCAAAAATAGAAGCAGAGGCGAGCAATACGAAAGCCCAGGCGATTATTCAAAATAGCAATAATACCCAGTGATTGATTCCAACAGGCAGCACACTATCGTGTACATGGAAATTAATCATGTTAAAAAAAATAAAATAAAATTATGCAATATATACGCATGGGGCAGCAACAGAGATTATCTTAACAGCTCCAGATTCTTGGGTTCAAATCCCTGTCGTTGTCACTTGTCTATGTGCAAATGGCACACTCCCTCACGTGATTGTGGATGTTCTCTCCATGGACTACCTTAATGTTCTTTACACTGTCACACTTGTGTGCTTGGAGACAACTTCAGGGCTCATTATAAATGTCATTACACTCCCAACCAGGTGTTGACGCTGTTGCCTTAATGCTTTTTCTGTTCCTTCTGCTGCATAAGCAGTGATTGACAGTTGCATCCCTAATGACATCACTTCCAGTTCCCAACCATCTAAACCCGCCTCTTCCTGTTCTCCCGAATGAATATCGGCTCCGCCTCCAACTAGGAGCCAGGCGAAGATTGACTCATGTCTGTAAAGATTGCAAATGTAATTCTTTTGTGATTTATTTTTTCAACTGTAATTATATGGGGATCACTATGATGCCCCAACTATTTATCAGAATCTCTATTGTCATTTTATCAAATACAACAAAATTAGGTGCAGTCCTTGCGAGTGTCAAAATATAAATAAATATAATTACAAAAGGCGCTCCGGTTTCCACCCACAGTCCAAAGACATGCAGGTTAGGTGGATTGGCGATTCTAAATTGGCCCTAGTGTGTGCTTGGTGTGTGGGTGTGTTTGTGTGTGTCCTGCGGTGGGTTGGCACCCTGCCTGGGATTGGTTCCTGCCTTGTGCCCTGTGTTGGCTGGGATTGGCTCCAGCAGACCCCCGTGACCCTGTGTTCAGATTCAGCAGATTGGAAAATGGATGGATGGATGGACAAAAGGATAGGAAAGGATAAGAAGAAATAAGGCAGCACACAAACATTCAACATAAGACCTTAATTGCACATGAAGACTATTACACAAGATGTTATCTACTGCACTGCTGCATTGGAGGTGATGAGGTGGCATTCAGTGACCTAATAGCAACAGGGTAGAAACTCTTATTCAGTCCATTAGTCTTTGTTTTGATGCTCCTCTATCTTTTGCCTGATGTCATGAGCAGGGTGTGAGGAGTCTTTTAAGATGTTTTCTGCTTTCCTTATGCAGCAAGAGCTGTGCAGTTCATCCAGAGAGGGTAAAGAGCAGCCGATGATCTGCTGAGCAGTCTTTACGATCCGCTGAAGTCTTCTCCTCTGCGCTGTTGTGCAGCTGGAAAGCCCCATGCAGAGGCAGTAGCACAGGATACTCTTGATAGAGCAGCCATAGAAGGACACCAGCAGTTTTTGGGGATGTTATTTTTCCTGAGGACTCGGGAAAAATAAAGTCTCTGCTGAGCCCTCTTCGCCAGCTCAGCTGTGTTCACACCCCAGGACAGGTCTTCCATGATGTGGACTCCCAGGAGGCGGAAGTCTGATCCCTTCTCCACACAGTCCTCTCTGATGTAGAGTGGTTTGATATCTGTTTTCTACAACGAGCTCCTTGGTCTTACTTGTGTTCAGGAGCAGGTTGTCGTCAGGTTGCTGTCAGCCGCTCCACTTCGTCCCTGAAGGTGGATTCATCCTCCCCAGAGATGAGCCCCACCACAGTGGTGTCGTCTGCAAATTTGACGATGGTGTTGCTGTGGTGGGCGGGGGTGCAGTCATGTGTGTACAGCGTGAAGAGCAGAGGGCTCAGCACACAGCCCTGAGGAGAGCCGGTGCTGACGGCTGAGGAGATGTGAGGGTCCACCCTAACTCTTTGTGTGCGGCTTGCCAGGAAGTCTTTAACCCATAGACAGGTGGAATACGGGAGTCCCAAGGATGGCAGCTTGCACACCAATCTGTGAGGGAGGATGGTGTTAAAAGCAGAGCTAAAATCAATAAAGAGGAGACGTGTGTAGCTCCCCTGGTGCTCCAGATGGGACAGGGTAGCATGGAGAATAGCAGCAACAGCGTCCTCAGTAGACCTGTTAGCCCTGTAAGCAAATTGGTGTGCATCAAAGGTGGGAGGGATGAAGGACATGCTATGACTCTGGACCGGTCTTTCAAAACACTTCATCAACACCGGGGTGAGTGCTACTGGCCGATAGTCATTCAGGCAGGTTATGGGTGATTTTTTTGGTATCTGTGTTTCTTCTCATTCTTGCAACACATGATAAAGTTATTCATGGGTGGGTTTACTCCAGTTTTTCTCTAACCGTTGAAAAACATGCAGATATGGTGGACCATCCATTCATCCATCCATTTTCCAACCCGCTGAATCCGAACACAGGGTCACGGGGGTCTGCTGGAGCCAATCCCAGCCAACACAGGGCACAAGGCAGGAAACAATCCTGGGCAGGGTGCCAACCCACCGCAGGACACACACAAACACACCCACACACCAAGCACACACTAGGGCCAATGTAGAATCGCCAATCCACCTAACCTGCATTTTTGGACTGTGGGAGGAAACTGGAGCCCCCGGAGGAAACCCTCGCAGACACGGGGAGAACATGCAAACTCCACGCAGGGAGGACCCGGGAATCGAACCCAGGTCCCCAGATCTCCCAACTGCGAGGCAGCAGCGCTACCCACTGCGCCACCGTGCCGCCCATATGGTGGACCACTAACCTAAATTCAAATCATATTATGTGATATCATCTACTGTTAAATTCTACTCCGTACTTCTAAAATGTTTATTTTTATACTGTATTGAGGATTTGTTCTGTTCTATGTACTGCATTGTATTGTATTGACCCCCTTATTTTTGACACCCACTGCACGCCCAACCTACCTGGAAAGGGGTCTCTCTTTGAACTGCCTTTCCCGAGGTTTCCTCCATTTTTTCCCTACAAGGTTTTCTTTTTTTGGGGAGTTTTTCCTTGTTTTCTTAGAGAGTCAAGGCTGGGGGGCTGTCAAGAGGCAGGGCCTGTTAAAGCCCATTGTGGCACTTCTTGTGTGATTTTGGGCTATAGAAAAATAAATTGTATTGTATAAAATTAAGTGTGTGAGTGTGTGTATGTGTGTTTGCATTGCGATGACCGAGCGCCCTGCTCTGGATAAGTGGGAAGAGAAGAGAGAGAAGACCCGCCCCTTGCCCCACCTACTGACTCTGATTGGTCAATTGATTCCATTCAGTTTTGGCCTGATTGACATGTGGCATTGAATCGATGCAATCCACGTGGAGAAGCTGCTAAGCAAAATGCAATACATTTGCTTTTAGTTGCAACAAGCGATCGATGGATGAAAGATCAGACTAAACGCTTTCGTATTGCACTTTAAACTGAGTCAATAATCTTGTGCCGTAGTGAAAAAGCAATTAATCGTTTGGTTGGACACGTTTTTAATTTTGACACGATAAAACCATGTCTATTTTTGGCACAAATGATCTTCCATGGGCGGCACGGTGGCGCAGTGGGTAGTGCTGCTGCCTCGCAGTTGGGAGACCTGGGGACTTGGGTTCGCTTCCCGGGTCATCCCTGTGTGGAGTTTGCATGTTCTCCCCGTGTCTGCGTGGGTTTCCTCCGGGCGCTCCGGTTTCCTCCCACAATCCAAAGACATGCAGGTTAGGTGGATTGGCAATTCTAAATTGTCCCTATGTGTGCTTGGTGTGTGGGTGTGTTTGTGTGTGTCCTGCGGTGGGTTGGCACCCTGCCCAGGATTGGTTCCCTGCCTTGTGCCCTGTGTTGGCTGGGATTGGCTCCAGCAGACCCCCGTAACCCTGTGTTCAGATTCAGCGGTTTGGAAAATGGATGGATGATCTTCCATACTTAAAAACTTAACGGGACACGAAAAGAAATAAATGGACCAACAACTCTTCTGAATCAGTGCCACATATTTTTAAATTTTTGTTTTGTTTTTTTAAATTTGCAATTTCTATGCAGCACATAGAAATATTTTACTGAGAAACTGTTTTTAACAAGATGATGCAGTTTGTAGTAAATTCACCTTAATAGCTCCTGGGCCATGCGTTTTGTTTAGTTGTAATGCTAATTGAATGCACACTTACCTCTTGACACAGGTGCAATCATAGCAACCAGAATCCAAAATGTCGGCACAATGATATCTTCCTCTATCAATAGAGGCAATCTGCCAAAAATAAATAAATAAATAAAATACATTAAAGGATATGTTGGGAATCATTCCAGTCAAAGCTATTTCTTCACACTCATGAAATTGTGAGGCATTTTTAAAATAAATTTTAGAAACTACCCAGGCTACTCTTATCTTTTACAATGGAGGTGAAGGGTACTGGGCTTCCAACACGAACACAAAAGCCTTCCAACGTACTGAATGCTGAGTAATTGTGGGAGATTAGCCTTGGTAAGAGAGGTGAGACCCTGATGGTCACTCTGGCTGAGCTCCAGAGAACCTGTGTGGAGATGGGAGAAACGTTCAGAAGGACAAACTGTCACTGCAAACCTGGGCTTTATGAAACAGTGGACAGACAGAAGCCCCTTCCTCAGTAGAAGACACATTACATTTACTTATTCTGGCAGAACAAAGCAAGACAACACAGAAGGGGCTTAGGGACAACTCTGAGAATGTCCCTGAGTGGCCCAGCCAGAGTCCAGCCTTGAACCCAATCAAATATATGCGGAGAGACCTGAAAACGGTTGCCCACTGATGGTATCCATCTAACCTGTGACAACCTGACCTGAGAGGGCTGCAGAGAAGAATGGCAGGAAAATCCCCAAATCCAGGTGTGTGAAGCTTGTCACGTCAAACCCAAGAAGAGTACTGGAGTACTGAGTTGAAGGGTCTGAATATCTGTGTCAGGGGGATATTTCAGGTTTGTTTTTTAGATAAAATAATAAAAATCCCCTCTAGGAGGCGCTCTGATTGCGCACTTTTAACCACAGGTTCCTTCCTCCATGGTGTGCTAAGAATTGCCTCTGAGGGTCTTTTTTGCTCACTGCTATCAGGCAATTCAATTCTTCCTCTCGATGTAGTGCACAATATACATTTATTTATTTACTTATCTATTGATTGACCGTATTACCTGTCTTGTGAGTCTGTATCCTTGATTTTTATGTCTCTGCTGCTGTATGCATGCGAATTTCCCACTCGGACTAATACAGTTTTTATCTCATCTAAAAAGTATCTAGCTGCCTTTCTGTCACTATTTTGTTTTTTTCCTGGGCGCTGTTCTGTTGTGTTGCCATCATCATGCCCCACAGCTGGTTTGCTTTTATTTCTTTGTATTACTGACACAAACTGAGATATGATACCTTATTAAAAAACTAACTGTATTCTGCCTTATCTTGACTGTGTAATACAGTGCATCCAGAAAGTATTCACAGCACTTCATCACTTTTTCCACCTTTTGTTATGTTACAGCCTTATTCCAAAATGGATTCAATTCATTTTTTTCCTTAGAAAATAATGACAACGTGAAAAAAGTTTACTTGAGATTTTTGCAAATTTATTAAAAATAAAAAAACTGAGCAATCCCATGTCCATAAGTATTCACAGCCTTTGCTCAATACTTTGTCGATGCACCTTTGGCACCAATTACAGCCTCAAGTCTTTTTGAATATGATGCCACAAGCTTGGCACACCTATCCTTGGCCAGTTACGCCCATGCCTCTTTGCAGCACCTCTCAAGCTCCATCAGGTTGGATGGGAAGCGTCGGTGCACAGCCATTTTAAGTTCTCTCCAGAGATGTTCAATCAGATTCAAGTCTGGGCTCTGGCTGGGCCACTCAAGGACATTCACAGAGTTGTCCTGAAGCCACTCCTTTGATATGATGGCTGTGTGCTTAGGGTCGTTGTCCTGCTGAAAGATGAACTGTCGCCCCAGTCTGAGGTCAAGAGCGCTCTGGAGCAGGTTTTCATCCAGGATGTCTCTGTACATTGCTGCAGTCATCTTTCCCTTTATCCTGACTAGTCTCCCAAGCCCTGTTGCTGAAAAACATCCCCACAGCATGATGCTGCCACCACCATGCTTCACTGTAGGGATGGTATTGGCCTGGTGATGAGCGGTGCCTGGTTTCCTCCAAACATGACGCCTGACATTCACACCAAAGAGTTCAATTTTTGTCTCATCAGATCAGAGAATTTTCTTTCTCATGGTCTGAGAGTCCTTCAGGTGCCTTTTGGCAAACTCCAGGCGGGCTGCCATGTGCCTTTTACTAAGGAGTGGCTTCCGTCTGGCCACTCTACCATACAGGCCTGATTAGTGGATTGCTGCAGAGATGGTTGTCCTTCTGGAAGGTTCTCCTCTCTCCACAGAGGACCTCTGGAGCTCTGACAGAGTGACCATCGGGTTATTGGTCACCTCCCTGACTAAGGCGCTTCTCCCCAGATCGCTCAGTTTAGATGGCCGACCAGCTCTAGGAAGAGTCCTGGTGGTTTCGAACTTCCACTTCCACTTACGGATGATGGAGGCCACTGTGCTCATTGGGACCTTCAAAGCAGCAGACATTTTTCTGTAACCTTCCCCAGATTTGTGCCTCGAGACAATCCTGTCTCGGAGGTCTACAAACAATTCCTTTGACTTCATGCTTGGTTTGTACTCTGACATGAACTGTCAACTGTGGGACCTCCTATAGACAGGTGTGTGCCTTTCCAAATCATGTCCAGTCAACTGAATTTACCACAGGTGGACTCCAATGAAGCTGCAGAAACATCTCAAGGATGATCAGGGGAAACAGGATGCACCTGAGCTCAATTTTGAGCTTCATGGCAAAGGCTGTGAATACTTATGTACATGTGCTTTCTCAATTTTTTTATTTTTTAATAAATTTCCAAAAATCTCAAGTAAACTTTTTTCATGTTGTCATTATGGGGTGTTGTGTGTAGAATTCTGAGGAAAAAAATGAATTTAATCCATTTTGGAATAAGGCTGTAACATCACAAAATGTGGAAAAAGTGATGCGCTGGGAATACTTTCCGGATGCACTGTATGCCTTGTGGCCTGTAGAGGGGGTAACAGCACCCCAAACCCCAAACACGCCTACCACAGACACAGTCCTGGCTTCAAATCCGGTGCTTTACATTTAAAAACAAAGTGTACCTTTGACAGGCCTCTTCCAAACAGTGCCATGAATGGCTTCCACTAAAAGAACCCAGCACCTTCGCCTATTCCTACCATTTTCCTCCACTCCCCAATTCCATCTTCTCTTGCAGCTCCGACACCCAGGAAAAAGTGTAGGGGTCTCTTTAAACTTCTAACCCGGGTGTGCTCAATTCATTTGCCTCTCTGGGAAGTGCATCCAGTTCAAGTGCCTCGAGCATGGGAAAGGCGCTATATAAATAACATGTATCATATTATTATTAGTATCCGGAACCACAATGGTCCTTGAGGAGTCGATATATGACATCTCGACCCTGGACCTGACAGGGCAGCCCCATAGGACTACAATTCCCATGCTGCCCTGCACATGCTGCCACCCACTTTTGGGGGGTGCACTTTGCCCATAATAGGTAGCCAACCCTGCACTTTCCTGCCCTTCAAGCCTTCCCAAGCCCAACCAGTGTGTCCCGCTGTGGCTACTGCCACAATAAACTCTATTTGCAGACCTCCAGACCTCCACTCCATTGAGGAGGCTGTTGCTTTACATCAGGGGTGTCCAACTCTGGTCCTGGTGGGTCGCAGTGGCTGCAGGTTTTCATTCTAACCATCTTCTTAATTAGTGAGCCGTTTTTGCTGCCGATTAACTTGTTTTTGCCTTCGTTTAGGGCTTGTTAATACTTCACGCTCAGAACGCGTACGCGTCATGGCTGCCACGCGTTCCCAGCATTCATTTGACGCATCCTCTGAGCAGGTCCTCAGAAATTAAAGTGACATGTGTGCGAGTTGCAATACCAGGATAAAAGTTGGGGGGCGCAGTGTGATAAAAGTTGGAATGTGACGTCAGAGTCTCTGTTTACTATCTACATGTGACAGAAAGCTGCAATGTGGATCGTTGTGTTTGATAAATGGTTTGATGTGGTGAAGCAAAATGCCAACATACAGATGCATTCGTGGTGCTTTTATATTCAAGCGTAGCATATTCCCGATCATAATGACGCGATACATTTTAAAAGTCTCACATACCATCTTCTGTGCCGTCTTTTATTTCTGGGGCTTCCTCCTGACCTGACAGCAGCGACAAGCAGCAATAGATTGCCACACAGAACACATTAAATGTATGATATTCCAACTCTCTGCACATTTAGAATCTTTAGATTTATACTTGATATACTTTCATGATAAAATGCATTAAAGTACGTATGTTACATTTTACAGATAAATCGTTAATTTCATTTAAATAATGAACACTGTTAATAATTACACACATGGAGATGACACGGTGGCGGAGCGGTACCACAGGAAGTCACGTCGCTGATATTCCCTGCCTGGAGTTTACGTGTTTTCCTGCTGGGTTTTCACACTGTGCTCTGGCGTCCTTCCAAAGATATGCAGATTTGGTGACACTAAAATGACGCCAGCGTGTAAGTGTCTGCTTGTATTCACCTTACGATGAGCTGAGGCCTCGTCCAGGGATTGTTTCTGCCTCGTGCCCAATGCAAGCTGGAATGGACACATCCCTGGATTGATGGATTTAATCATTAAACATCTTTTTCAGAGATATTGCGGTAAGGTGTCGTCGGAAGTTAATGGGTGTTCCAGGCAATTCACAACACAGCGAAGCCGAACCTGTTCTCACCGTGATGACATCTCGCACTGCCACCTGGTGGATTCTTCCAGATTTACGTAAAGTACGCGCACAAGTATAAACAGTACAACGCTTGCGTAGCAGGAGCGTCTGCTGGAGCACACGTCACATCACGTATCATGTGAAGTATAAACCCGGTCTAAGTTGTTTCGTTTTTCCTTAATGAGTAGCCAAACAAGCCACCACATGACCAGCTAACCTGAAAAAGGTGAAGGTCTCGGTCATGGTGGTCTTGATGGTCTTAGAAAAAACAGAAAAACAACAGTCTGCTGTGGCAGAATGAGAGCGGCAACAAGTCCTGATATTCAATGATGGCTTGAATTAACAGCAAGGATTGGCTTCTCATTAAGAAACTGGTTGGACTGAAACTGGCTGGAGTCTGACATTCCAGTTTAGCTGGTCATCTGTTGGCTCGTTTCACATCTCATTTCTGTTTAATGAAGAATGAAATCAATTCAGAATCCTGAATCCTTAAAAACATGGCCATTAAAATGAAGGGAAAAGGAGTTAATTAGCAGTGAAAACTGCTTGCTGATTAGGAAATGGCTTAGAATGAAAACCTGCAGCCACTGCGGCCCACCAGGACCAGAGTTGGACACCCCTGCTTTACATTATTCATCAGTGATAACGCCTGTTTGCTCTGTGGTTAAGATTATCTTTGGGTGAGGAGTTACCTGACTCAAGATGAGTAAACTAAATGACAAAAACAACAATCTGATTGGCTGGGCAGTGGAACTGCTGAATCGTGGAGTTGCGGAGGTCTGCAGCTCAACTGGACCCATCTCGGCTGCTGGGATGCCAGTCCTGGTTGTAGTTGCTGCTAGAGTATCCTTCAGTGTCCATGTACATCCTTCTGTGTTCACTGCTGCCCCCTCGCTGACCTTCCTTAATCATTGTCTCCAGATTAGGTACGGGACCAGGGTCCATCCCAGATGGGATGCTGGTTCGACCCTTACAGCCTCCCTTCTCCTTTTTTTTCCCCACCATGACAATACAGCATTGAAGAACGGACATCAGCGGGTCACACCAGTCCATGACGGCACCAATCCAGCAAACACCCTCACTATGATGTGTATGCTTCTTCTATTGGGGCCACTCATTTGTACCAATTTCTTTAAAGACTCCTGGCTATTAATTAGTTAAAGTGTTCCAGCATGGCAAATTTAACAAACTGTGTGTTCTTTTTTTATGTGTTGGGAAAGAAATTCAAAAAAGCCTTCACAGTGGCAAGGCAAAGATTTCAATTCTCCTGGCTTCTCACAACAATTAGCGGCGCTTTAATTGATTTGTCAGCGCACTGGGATTTGGAGGATGCGCTCGCTCAGTCACTCTAAAATTTTCAGATGCATAAAATGTTTACGCAACTAAATGCCAAGGGTAATTATTTTTAGCAGCTATCTAGATAACATTTGCCCATGTTGCATTCATTAAATTCTTCCTGCTGCTGATTAATGATCCAGAATAAAATAGCAAATCAATCATGACTGCGAACAAAAAGAAATGAACAGCAACACGTGGCAGAAGGACAAACGGGGTGCACATCACAACCTGTGGGTCCAGTCGGCTCCATGCGACAGACTGAGCCAGAGACGTGCATTTTAAATCAGGCGTTTACTCAGAGAACTGATGCACTGGCACTCTGGATGTTCCCAGCATCTGCGTGCTGATGCACAAGGATTGTCGATGGGCTGTTTAGAAAGCGTCTGCCATTTGGTTTTTATCTCAAACTTTCTTATGAGTCTGGAATGGAAAAAAAAAATGTGTTCAAAAAATGGGGAAATGGGGGGATAGAAATGAATGTGCGGATTTATCTACCTTTTATGTAGCACCTCATCAGTCTATTACAGCAAGTCTTTTACGTCTTTAAGTTGCTTAGCTAACTTTCTTATCTATTAAGATATCTATCAATTATATACAGCCTTTAACATCTATTATATAGTACCTTTCATTATGTATCTATTGATACCTTTCTTCAGTTTTTATTTTAATATGCTCTGTCTACCTATTTTATAGTTACTGTCCTATCTTTCTGTTATATAGTGCCTTTTCTATATATCATCCCCTCTTTTAGTTATATAGCACCATTCATACCTTTCCTCATTAATACAGTGCCTTTCCTATTTATCAAGGTCTATCTGTATATTATATATACCCTTTTATATATCTCTATTATGTAATGCTTTTCACATCTATCTATCCTGCCTATTATTACCAAGATTAAACTCACATCTACCTATCCTGTCTACTATACTAAGATTAAACTCTATGCATCTTGCCTGCTAAAGTAAAATTAAACTATCTACCTATCTAGCCTACTATACCAAGATTAAAATATCTATCTTGCCTACTACACTAAGATTACACTCTATCTATCTATCTTGCTTACTATACTATCTATCTATCCTATACTACTAAGGTTAAACTCTGTCTATCTATCCAGCCTACTATACTAAGATAGGGTAGTAGGCAAGATAGATAGTTTATCTAAGATTACACTCTATCTATCTATCTATCTATCTATCTATCTATCTATCTATCTATCTATCTATCTATCTATCGTCACACATGTGCATATGGGGGACAGTTTGCAGGTTCAAATATTGATATTTGTGAGCCAGACCGGGGGTGGGTGCTCTCACTTAATTCTCTCTCCTCTTGTTCCTCTGCAGTTCATCCAAAGACCTGGCCTCTTGATGACATCACCACCAGTCCACCCACTGATGATGTCATTTCCCATTCTCAGAATCCACTCTACTGCCACATCAGTTCTTGTTCTGGCCATCTTGACTCCACCTCTCCCTTCTTTCCTCCATATTTAAGCCCAGTAATTTTCCTGTTAGTCAGTTCCATTTTGAACTTGCTCTGTAAACTGTGTTTTCTTTATTTTTCACCATTCTTTCAGTATACGGGGTGGCCATCACCAAACCTTTATCTGTCTGCAGTCTATCTATCTATCTACCTATCTATCTATTTATTATATAGTGCCTTTCACTCTATCTATCTATCTATCTATCTATCTATCTATCTATCTATTATATAGTGCCTTTCCTCTATCTATCTATCTATCTATCTATCTATCTATCTATCTATTTATTATATAGTGCCTTTCACTCTATCTATCTATCTATTTATTATATAGTGCCTTTCACTCTATCTATCTATTTATTATATAGTGCCTTTCACTCTATCTATCTATTTATTATATAGTGCCTTTCACTCTATCTATGTTATATATTGCCTTTTATATCTAAATGTCTGTTTACCTGTACGTCCATACCTACTACTCTATATAATGCCACTCATATTGACCTCCATACCTGTTATGTAGTGTGTTTCGTGTCTATGCCCAGTATCTGATAGTGCCCTCCATATCTCTCTCTAGATTACAATGCACATTTTGGATCTGGATGCCTATTCACCTATAGAGTGGATTCAGAGAGTACTACAACTCCATGACTTTCTGTACACTTTACTGTGTTGTGCATTCAATTTTAAATGGACAAATTTGCCATGTTTGCCCCTTAACCTACACTCAGTAATCAATAATGACAAAGTTTCAAAAAGGTTTCCAAATTTATTAAACAATAAAAACTGAAATCTCTCCTTCCTAGAAGTATTCTGAGCCTTTGCTGTGGCCCTGCAGAGTGTGCTCAGGTGCCTCGGGTTTCACATCCTGGGTCCTCCCTGCGTGGATTTTGCACGTTTTCCTCGTGTCTGTCAGAGTTTCCTTCCACTGATCAAAGATGAGCAGGTTATGATGTTAAATCGGCCCGTGTGTGTGTTTAGTGTGTTTGTGCTCCATTCTTGGTGGGACAGGTCCCACCCCAACCCTTGTTCTGGATTAAGCAGGTTAGAAAATGACAAGGCAAGGCATTTTAGAAACCAGGATATTAAAGCGCATGTGTTTTTATTTATTTACGGTCACATTTCTTAATATGGCGCCCTGTCCAGGCTTTGCTCCTGCCTTGCATCCTATGCTAGCTGGGATTAACCCTGGGCTGGATGATGACCAGACCTTTCTAAAAACACGTTTCCACTTTGCCATTCTGGGTTATTGAGTGTAGCTTGATGGATTAAAATGGAAAATTTATCCATGACATTAACACAAACTCTACAACAGCACCATAAAGTGTGCAGAAAGTGCCGGGGGTCTGAATCCGCTGTATGTAAGACTTTTTGGATAAAGGTATTTGCTATGTGAATAAACACAAATGAGAAACGTGCACACAGCAGTGAATTCTTACTTTTCTTCCAAATGGGGACACTTTTGTCTTTTTTTATGTTCCTGGATGTCAAAAAAGAAAACTAAATGCTGCTGGAAGTTGCTTCATTGCAGCAGCAGTTCCACTAAGCTGCCCGAGTCAAACACAATGAGGGGAAATCGTTCAAAGCTCATGAAAACCGGGCCTTTCGTGGGGGGGATCGAAAGTGAGAGATCGTCTGTCCTCCCATCACAGCGGCCGGCGTCGTCGACGAGTCTGCCTGCCCTCTTTAGGGATCTGGCGGCCAATGTGACCAGGAAGACGACGAGGCAATCTAGTGCTTGCTGAAGAAGCAGCTTTGAAGGAAAACCTTATTACCCTTCTACAGAAGCATCCATCAAAGCTAAATTTGTGACGGGGAAAAATGGAAAAGAGATTTCAATTTGTTTTTTTTGTGGCTTATTTTATCTTCTGGATAGTCAGGCTTGCTTCCTCCACACTTTGACAAGCCGTTTTTATTTTTCTGACAGCTCGGATGACCCAGACGCTCATGAAGCTGCCTTCAGTAATAGTCCTGACTGCCATTTACACTGAGACAATATCACGCTCGGTTCCAGCTACAAAATAGCATTATCTGCTCCTCGCATGGCCACTGCAGCCCCCACCAAAACAACCCCTTTAAGTAGATTCAACGCAATACTGAATGGCAGCCGGGAATACACATTGTGAAAGCACCGAGCCTGTCCGGGTGGCTACAAAGAGCCGAGTCGGGACTCGCCAAGGGGCTCACTTCTGACTACCCGTCCACAAAAATCTTTTTTTTTTTTAATTGAATTTATTAAAAGCATATAACAATCCGGGGCGGCATGACGGCACAGTGGGTAGCGCTGCTGCCTTGCAGTAAAGAAACCTGGGTTTGCTTCCCGGGTCCTCCCTGCGTGGAGTTTGCATGTTCTCCCCGTGTCTGCGTGGGTTTCCTCCCACAGTCCAAAGACATGCAGGTTAGGTGGATTGGCGATTCTAAATTGTCCCTGGTGTGTGCTTGGTGTGTGCCCTGCCTGGGGTTTGTTCCTGCCTTGCGCCCTGTGCTGGCTGGGATTGGCTCCAGCAGACCCCCGTGACCCTGTGTTAGGATATAGCGGGTTGGATAATGATGGACTGACATATAACATTCCGTACAATCAAGTCAAACTTAACAAAACTAAAATCAAATCAACCCGCACCCATGAGAAAGAGAGGAAGGCCGACAGCCCGAGTCAAACTGTCGAGAGTAGTAAAAACAGAAAGGAGTCCCCCCCCCCCCCCCCCCCCAATACAAGTGCTTATTATAAAATGTCATTGATTACATCCTGCCAGGTTTTTAAAAAGTTTTGCACAGATCCTCTAAGTCAGGGGTCCCCAAACATTTTGGTACCAAGGACCGGTTTCACAGAAGCCAGTTTCTCCAGAGACCAGGTTATAGGACAGTTGCCAGGGGATTTATACAATACATTTCTATTATTATTATGTTGTAATATCGTAATATATAATTATATAACTCAAACCATAATGCAGAATCAGCTTGCTTTCCTGCGACTAGACAGTCTCATCTGCAACAGTGAGTTTAAAATTGCCGCTGCCAAAGCTCTGCTCCTGTGTCTTTAAGCCCTCACAGCCTCACACACGCCGGCTGCTGGCTCCAAGATGGTGGCTGCAGCTGCAAATGTGCTGCTAACTGCTGTCACCACCGACCAGGTGCCCCCTTCTCTCCCTACCTCCGGGTACTGTCTGTCCCACGGAGCTAATGCTGCTGCCTCAGAATTTCCACGTGGCGTTGCTGCGCTGCCTGTTGCACACCAGCCTGTGCTCATTCTCCGGGGCTCATGCAGCACTCAGACCTGGCTGGACACTCTGCAGAGTGGGTAAGGCAGGGATGGGTAAAAGTACGGCTGCCCAATAGTATGTATAGCCTAATTGCCAGTATCAAATTGCAAAAAATGCTCGGTCTCTCTCTCGCTCTCACAGCGCCGCTGCATAGCCCCGTCCGCCTAGCATTCTGTGCAAAAAGAAAAGTGTCCTCAGTGAAGGAGGCAGCCATTTTGCTGTAGCTCTTCACACATCTCCGGGAGATGCGACACTGGCAGACCCGCAGTGTGCCCTCGGGCCGCGGACCACTGCTCTAAGTGACAATTTGATTTTTTTCCCCAATTTCCAATAGTATATAACATCAGTTGCCCACTGACTTAACAGAGATGGTGAGTTAGGATTCTTAAAGTTGAGCAAGATAAGTCTACGTGCTAATAGTGAAGTAAAGGCAATTACAGTTTGTTTGTCCTTGTCCAGTTTAAGCCCCTCTGTGATCCCCCCAAACACAGCCGTTAGTGGATTACGAGGGATTGTGACACCAAGGCTGTGTGATAGGCATTTAAAGATTTTGGTCCAGAATGATGTTAATTTGGTGCAGGCCCAGAACATGTGACCCAGTGAGGCTGGAGCTCGATTGCAACGTTCACATGTTGGAATTTGCCCTGGAAACACTTAAAATCTTTTATTGAGCACATCTGTCTCGTTTAAGTTGAATAATTGTATGCCTTGCGCATATGGAGCTCGAGTGAATTCTGTGTGTGGCTACCTGCCATTCCTTTTCTGAAATGTTAAGTGAGAGATCCTTTACCCACTGTACTCTGGAATCTTTAAAAGGAAGGGACTTTAAAATGTTTTCATATATTACTAAGGGGTTCGCCCCCTGCTCGCTTCGCTCGACAGCCCCCCTTGCCTGCGCTACACGCCAGCCACTTTGCATCTCTGCCGTTCGTGTCGTGAAGAGGGGGGCTGAACACACCCCAAGGAGACGCGGTCGCTCCTCCGAAACCCCCCCTTAAACGGTGATACAATGGGAAACCGTTTTTTTTACCTCCTCTTTGCTCGATCAGCTACTGGCTTGCTGCTGCCGTGCCACGTGATCTGCATCTCATGCGGTGCTTCGAACTTTTAAAAGCCTGTACAGCAGCCGTCCTACTCTTTCTCTTTTATTTCCAGCCCCGGGATTGGTTAAATCTCTTGGCACAAAGTCTCGTTCTCGCGGGATGTGAGTTCTTCATATTTTTTAGTTTATAATTTGAAAATGGAATAAGAAACTGAAAATCTAACAACATCACATTAACGTTCAGTAAATTCTGAAAAGAATGATACCAAACACACAGTATATACAGTATGTAGGTTTTAAAATAAGCCTGATTTAAAGCGTGACAAAAAAACGTGACATGAAATTGCTGCGCAAAATCGTTGCACTTTTAGGTTTAGGATTTTATATATAGAGCGTAGAAAGAAATGCTGTCTGAGTCCTCAGGACTGATGAATATTTCTTCTGGAATAGAAACAGGTGGGAGGCGAGAAAAGCTGGGCAGATTTTGTTTAGCAAAGTTTCTAATCTGGAGATAGTGGAAAAATTGTGTTGATGGGAAACTAAATTTAGAGTGTAATTGTTTGAAGGCTGCAAATACATTATTTATATACAGATCTCTAAATGATTGAATCATACGTTTTCCAAACACTAAAAACTGCGTAAGTTCGAGAGGGTGGAAAAAGGTGGTTATCAGGTAGAGATGCCGCAGATAAAAGCTTCTCTAACTTGAAGTGTTTCCTACATTGGTTCCATATTCTGAGTGAATGAAGCACAATTGGGTTGTTAGTTTATTGACGATAACTCGTATTGATTGGGGTGCAAAGCAAGGAATATAAAGAAGTGCAACAGGATTTCATTTCTATGCAGACCAAGCCTGTGTGTGTTCATCTATTTGTGTCCATGTTCAGGTTTTTGTAGCGTGTATGTTTGCTGCGCAGTAATAAAATTGGAAAGTTAAGGTAGTGCCATGTCACCTTCTGCCTTAGGTCTTTGTAGGGTCACCTTCTGAATGCGTGGATTTCTCTAATTCCAAATAAATGAGGTTATGATTGAATCTAATTTCTTAAAAAAAAGATTTGTTAATGTATATGGGGATGTTTTGCTTAGGGAGGATATTCATCTTCACAATGTTAGCTAAAGTAAGATGAAGGGTAGACCATCCATGCACGTCTTGTTTAATTTTGTCCATGAAACAGCAAACTTTTACTGAAAAAGAGCTTTATATTTATTTGTGATGTTAACCCCTAGGTATTTAAACTGATCTGCGATGATAAAAGGGAAAGTGTTCAATCTAATGTTGTTTGCTAGAGAATTCACTGGAAAAAAAGCCCACTTTTGTTCAAATTTATTTTGAGTTCAGATATCTTTTTAAATTCTGTTAGGGCTATAGGTACAGAATTTTGTGGGATTGATATATACAGTACCATATCATCTGCATATTTCTGTTCAAGCTCTTCTCCGAAAATCCCCTTTATGTCTGATGCAGTTCAAAAGTGAACAGCCAATGGCTCAATGGCGACTGCAAATAGCAGTGGTGACAGGTGGGCATCCGTGTCTAGTACCGTGTTCTAGTTTGAAGTAGAATACAAACTGAAGCTTCTGGACTGGTATACAGCAGTTTGATCCATGCACATATGTTTGGGGAATAACCCACATTTATGCAAAGTAGTGAACAGGTAATCCCATTCAACCATATCAAACGCTTTTTCTGCATCTAAAGATAATAAGATCTCCGGAGTGTTAGACTTTGTGGGTGAATATATTACATTAACTAGGCGTCGAAGACTGGAAGTCAAATGTCTACCTTTAATAATTCTGGTTTGGTGTTGTCATATTACAGAAGGGTGCACTTTCTCAATCCTGCTAGCTAGGGCTTTGGAGAGTATCTTACAATAATTATTCAGAAGTGAGATTGGTCTGCACACAAATCTAAGAAGGCTTTTCAACTAGAAACTGCAGGCCAAATCAGCGCTAAGCAGAAAACTCTGGTGGGTCAGCTACATACAGTGCCCTCCGTAATGTTGGGGACAACGATCCAGTTTTTCCTTGAGTTCCCCCTCTGCTCCACTGTTTAAAATTACAAATCAGACAATTCAGACATTGTGATTAAAGTGCACACCGCAGACTTTCTTTTAAGAGAATTTGCAGACATTTTGATCACACAACATTTTTTATAAACGGTCCCCCCATTTCAGGGCACCAATTGGTGTCCCAGGTGTTTGTGATTCCTCAGGTGGGTTTCATGGCTTCATAAGATACCTCGGCCTGTCTACCCTTTGGAATCTGTAGTTGCTGTTGTTCAACATGAGGACAAGAGCTGTGCCCATGAAAGTCAAAGAAGCCATTATGAGGCTGAAGCACAAGAATAAAACCATTGCAGACATCGGGGAAACATTAGAATGACCGAAATCAACTGCCTGGAATATCAGGAAGAAGAAAGAACACACTGGCAAGGGAATGGTAGGCCAATGAAGACCTCCACTGCTGATGGCAGAAGAATCTTCACTATGGTAAAGAAAAAGCCCCAAACACCTGTCTGATAGATCAGAAACAGTCTTCAGAGGGCCAATGAGGACGTGTCAGAGACGACTATCAGCAATGATCTACATTGATTAATCTACATTGATTACTTAATTTTCAACCCTTCTTAGATAAGTGACACAGTTACTATCATTCACCCTAATAAAATGACTGGTATCTGTGTATCTATGGGTCCATCAGATTGCTATGTGTCTTTCATTCCAACAGATGGCACATCACAAACATCAACACTGCTTTTACGTATCCCATACCAAATGGCATATTCTGTAACAAAGACATGTCATTTTCTAACCCGCTTAACTCAGACCAGGGTTGTGAGGTCTGGTTTGAGCCTACTTAAGCTAGCAAAGACTGCAAGGCAGGAACAAACCCTGAACAGGGTGCCAGTCCATTGAAGGACGAACACACACACACACACATACCAAACACACGCTATAGCCAATTCAGCATTGCCTGTTCACCTAACATGCATGTCTTTGGGCAGTAAGAGGAAACCGACACAGACATGGGGAGAACATGCAAGCTCCATGCACAGAGGAGCACTCGGGGTGCAAACCCAGGTCTCCTTACTACGAGGCAACTTTGCTACCACTGCTCCACTGTATGGACTCTTAACAGAACATATGCATTGCATTTGTTATTTCAACAGATGGCGCATTACAAATATTGTGAGTAATGCCATTTGCAATGCATTGTATTGTATTGCTACAAATGTTTGTGATGTGTCATCTGTTGGAATGACAAATGCAATGCATTTTAATCCTACAAATGTTTGTGGTTTCCCATATGTTGAAATGAAAAATGCAGGCATTCTAATCTTACAAATGTTTGTGGTGTGCCATCTGTTGGAATGACAAATGCAATGCATTTTAATCCTACAAATGTTTGTGGTGTGCCACATGTTGAAATGACAAATACAATGTATTTTATTACTTCAAATCTTTGTGATGTGCCATCTTTTGAAATGATAAATGCAAAGCATTTTAATCCTACAAAGGTTTGTTATGCGTCATCTGTTGGAATGAAAAATGCAATGCATTTTATCGCTACAATTGTTTGTGATGCGCCATCTGTTAAAATGAGAAATAGAATGCATTTTATTACTTTAAATCTTTGTGATGTGCCATCTGTTGGAATGAAAAATGCAATGCATTTTATTGCTACAATTGTTTGTGATGCACCATCTGTTAGAATGAGAAATGCAATGCGTTTTGTTACTTCAAATCTTTGTGATGCGCCATCTATTGGAATGAAAAATGCAATGCGTTTTGTTACTACAAAATACATTACAATAGATGGTGCAGTGCAAACATTAATTCTGGGGTCTATGTTGATTATTTAGATTTTAATCCATCTCAGATGGGTAGTACAGTTACTTTTCAATATATTTGCAAAAAATGCCTAACATCCTGTATTCACTTTGACATTCTGCAGTCCTGAGTGTTGCTTGATGAGGGAAAACATGAAGTTAAATGATTTTAGCACAAGGCTGCAACAGAACAAAAAGTAAAAAAAGGAGTCTGAAGCCACTGCGAACAAAAGAAGAAGAAATCTGCTGTACATTTAAATTTTCAAGCTGCTTCTTGAAATGTGGAATGAAAAGCCGTGACCTACCTTTCCTCAAGCCTGCCACAAAAGGAAACTGAAATAAAAACCTTTTTTTTTTGTTTCCTACCTCGCAAATATTGCTAATTCAATCCAGCGTCGATGACTCCAGCGTGTAAATTTGCCACATCTGAAATTGCCGGATATTCTGCGATTTGGTTTCATGATTACAATTAGCACAAAAGGCTGTAGACAGAAAGCTCTGGGGGATTTAAAGTGTGAGAAGCAACCACGTCCGCCCACGCGTCAAGCAGTCTGAAAAGAATCTTGGCTGTTAATGCCTTTCAGTTTACGGCAGCCTGTGAGTGGAATGACTTGCAACAGAGCTTAACAGCGGGCACTCCTGACCACCCACGTCTGGCAAAGCCCCGGTGCCTACTGCTGATGCCTTCACACTGTGCAAACGTGTGCTGCAAACTGCAGAGAGGATGGAAATACAGAGAGTAGACAAGGTGATTATAGGCCAACTTCAGAAAAGAAGCAATACAGAAATAAAGAAATATAACGGGCTAGATCGGGTTACGTCTGCATGGATCAAGAATCCAACCTTGGATTAAGCTTGTGCTTTCCAAACCACTTTCAAATTTTTTTTCTACAAATTGGTACCAATTGTTTTTCTTTGTGTATACACATCATTAGTGAAAAGCAAACCCCACTGAATTCACTTCGCCTCGAGTTTGGGAAAAATTAAGAAATGGTCTTTAATGTTTAAATGGCTGGCACTTTGTTTCTTCTAACCCTCATTATATGGAAATGTTTTGAGAGATCAGTAAGAGACTTTATCAGCTCCATGCTGCCTACCACATTAGATTCATTACGATTTGCCTATCATTAGAACAGATCCACTGACGATGCCACAGCCCTGGCATTGCACACCATCCTCTCCCACCTGGACATGTGTGTGACAAAGCAGTTTGTAGATTACAGCTCAGCATTTAACACTACGACCCCCTCTGAGCATGACAGCAAATTCAGAGCTTTGGGTCTAAAAGACTCTTTGTGCAGCTGGATTGGCACCAGGGGGTTAGACTGGGTGGCATCACTTCCTCTGTACTTAAGATAGAAGACAAACCCCCCCCACCCCGGGCTGTGTAATAAGTCCCCTCTCATATGCCATCTACACCCAGGACTGCACACCAAGGAACAGGTCTAATATTACTGTGGAGTTTGCTGATGGGTCTTATTTTTAATGGTGACGAGAATAAATACAGAGAGGAAATCAGAGCTCCCTGATCGGCTGGTGCCAGGATGATACAGTGCCTTTCATCCATCTATCTGTCTATTATATAGTGCTTTTTCAAACCATCTTTTTATATTTATCTACTGTAGGAACTGTCATATCTGCCAATCTTTAATATAGTATCTATCTATCTATCTATCTATCTATCTATCTATCTATCTATCTATCTATCTATCTATCTATCTATCTATCTATCTATCTATCTATCCTGCTTACTATACTAAGATTAAAATCTATCTATCTATCTATTATAACATTACCTTCTTGTCAATTATATAGTGCCTTTTCTATCTATCTACCAACCTATCTTCCTGAATATAGCCCCTTTCATATCTATTCTTCTTTAATATTGTGCCTTTGCAATCTATCAATGTCTGTGAATGATATACTGCCTTTCCTTTCTATCTATCTATCTATCTATTATATAGTGCCTTTCCTATCTATCTATTATATACTGCCTTTCCTTTCTATCAATCTATTATATAGTGCCTTTCCTATCTATCTATTATATACTGCCTTTCCTTTCTATCTATCTATTATATACTGCCTTTCATTTCTATCAATCTATTATATAGTGCCTTTCCTATCTATCTATTATATACTGCCTTTCCTTTCTATTTATCTATTATATACTGCCTTTCCTTTCTATCTATCTATCTATCTATTATATAGTGCCTTTCCTATCTATCTATTATATACTGTCTTTCCTTTCTATCAATCTATTATATAGTGCCTTTCCTATCTATCTATTATATACTGCCTTTCCTTTCTATCAATCTATTATATAGTGCCTTTCCTATCTATCTATTATATGCTACCTTTCCTTTCTATCTATCTATCTATCTATCTCAGATGAATGGCTATGAATGTCACTGTATAAGAGACAGACGGCTCCTTTGGGTGGTGCCCACTATGACTGTACTGTATGTGCCCCCCCTATATTTCTATGTTTCCTGTTTTAGTTTAAAAAACAACGGCGTATTCCGACAGTCGATGTGTGCTTCCGAAGTAATGAACCTTTACTATTTTTAATAATCAAAAAATCAATCAGTTCAAGGTGCTTATTTTGTATTACACTTCTTAGTAAACTTTTTAAACACTTGCACTGTTGCTATTTGTCTTCCATAATGCCAAAAACAAGCCCCAGAAAAATATAGTCCTATTTTTATTTTAAAGCAAAAAAGGGCCTAACATAAGAGGAAAAAAATGACAGCTCCATTCATCATAACTTAGGAGAAGTCCTCACTGGTTGCAAATATGATTGATTTCAATGAAACATTTTGAAGCATAATGAAAGAAGATACACTTTATTATTTCTCATAAGTTATAAAAACCTATTTCTTCCAATAGGTGCCATGATTTTTTTTTTTCTTACATTGTTAAAAGTCGACAAGAATTCTTTTTGGGTATTTTGAAGGTCAGGGGACCCCGTGGTGACATTTGTCTTTGTACCTTATGTGGTTGTCACACAGTTTCATTTAAATATCTTTTTATCAGTTTATCTTTTCTGTGTATTTTATTTGTTTTTTTTGTTGTTCTGTATTATTCTAAGTATGAATGTTTTAGTTTTAGTTATCCACTCTGCTTTCCTAAAGTAGAGGCTAAGGAGGCGGGGCCACCAGATGATGCGACTGAGGGGCGTGGCCCCAGATCTGTGAAAAGAGCTGCTTCAGTTTATACTGTGTGGTACCCGGATGGGGGTGGTACCCAGCCGGGACACCCAAGACCACCGGAGGAGGGCTTGTGCCTCCTCCAGACCTTCAGGGGGCGACTGCCCTGGGGACCACGGGTACAGAGCTGGGAAGCTCGACCCTGTAGGGGCCCATGGTCACTGGCAGGGGGCACCCCAATACCAGTAGGACCCTGGACCTCAGCACTTCCGCCACACCCGGAAGTGCTGGGGGGAAGAAAAGAGGAGACACCCGGAGTGCTTCCGGGGATACAGCCAGCACTTCTGCCACACTGGGGCGTGTCAGTGGGAGATTGCCAGGGACACACCTGGAGCACATCCGGGTGCTTATTTAAAGGGGCCGCCTCTCTTCAGAGGAGGACTTGAGTTGGGTGGAAGAAGGACGAGGTCTGTGGAGGAGAGAAGGAGGCGGTAGAAGACAGTGAGAGAGAAGGCATTGTTGATTGTCCTGGACTGTGGGGTATTGGGGGCTTGTGAGTAATTATTGTGTAATGGAAACCCTGAATAAACGTGTGTGGGGTAATTTAAACATGTCTGTCTGTCTGTGTCCGGGTCAAGTTCCACAACTGAAACTTCGCCATTTTTGCTCTTCTTTGAGGATTTCCTGGATTTTGACCCCTCCTGTCTTTCAAGATACTGTCATTGGGTTTGTCTTCTTGGTTTTGTTTGCCTTTAGTTTTTCCTTATGACTAGGTTTCTGTTTATATTTTTTATTCATTCATTTCAACCAATCTATATGATCTTACACTTGTTTTGTGGGTTTTTGAAGCTGCATATTCAATTTCGTTTGTTACTTTTTATTCAAACATTTCTTTTATGAGTTATTTAATGTTTTAAGTGTGTTTTGGTAGTATTTTAATGGGTGGAGCCATTTTGGACACTGGCACTTGGTGACTGGGTGTCCCAAAAGATACTTCCAAAATAACCCACTAGAGGGGTCTATACTGTCAAACCCTGGCTAGATATAAGAGCAAACACAGTCTTATAAATAAAATAATTTATTCTTTATAAAAAAAAAAATCAAAATTGAACATCAGCAGGCTTTGCACCCTAGGAATCAAGTTACCCGAGCTATTCTCTAACATTTCAGTAATTATTTACCCCTCTAATCTTTCTGATCATAAAACAGGTCATTACGATAGCAATCGAGAAGAAGAATTCATAATTAATTGTAGAATTACAGTATTTGTGGGTTACTCTAGAGGGCCTCTTTCTCTTGGCTCCAAAACGAATCAGCACATCGTCATCTCATAACAGGCTTAAGTTTCGAGTTTGGTGTTTATTCATCCGGCTGTTTTAGCTTTAGACTGTCCTCAAGAATCTGTGACACACAGACACACACACCCATCATGGAGATATCAATGTTTTCGGTATCAGGGGATCCTAAAATTTTGAGATCCGGCGAAAATGTTTAATGAATCTAAAGCTTTTGCTCCACCCCCATAGACGATAGGTCATGATGGGTAAGTGCGCAAACCAAAAGTGTATTTCCAGAAGAGTGAAACTCCATAGGAACCTAAAAGTAGTTGCGTGTAACACAAAAGGTGATGGAAAGCAAACAAGCCCCTTTACAGGTATTACTGTAGAAGAATGATCAAAGATGGAGCAATAAGTCAAACATCCAAAGCATCACAAAAGAACAAAACTATACAAAGAAACACTCACCAAACTCCTACGTGCATTCACAATAAACTGCCAGGAACTGTGGGAGACCCTGCGGATTTACAGGTAGAGGGCCCCACCCACAACAGGGGTGAGGAAATCAAATTTTTTTCTACTTGTCCACAGACAAGTAAACTTAGAAAATCCACTTGTCCACCAGTTAAATTCACTTGTCCATAAACAAATAACAAAAGTGAAAAATAGTTTATTTTTTCTGATCTCTTTTATTGATACCAAAACTGCCTTCCATTTTAAAACTGAAAAAAGTTATTTCGGGCGGCACGGTGGCGCAGTGGTTAGCGCTGCTGCCTCGCAGTTGGGACACCTGGGGACCTGGGTTCACTTCCCAGGTCCTCCCTGCGTGGAGTTTGCATGTTCTCCCCGTGTCTGCGTGGGTTTCCTCCCACAGTCCAAAGACATGCAGGTTAGGTGGACTGGCGATTCTAACTTGGCCCTAGTGTGTGCTTGGTGTGTGGGTGTGTTTGTGTGTGTCCTGCGGTGGGTTGGCACCCTGCCCGGGATTGGTTCCTGCCTTGTGCCCTGTGTTGGCTGGGATTGGCTCCAGCAGACCCCCGTGACCCTGTGTTCGGATTCAGCAGGTTGGAAAATGGATGGATGGATGGATGGAAAAAAGTTCTTTCAGGGAGTAGTATTTTGCCATCTTGCTCTAGAATATTTTATAAAAGATTCCCTTATCATTTTAACTCACTAATAAACAATGCCTTCATTATAGCTACACTAGTTCTGTTTCACATACTACAGTTACAGTGAAGATTTTTATAGTTATTTCATAACCTTTGGAAACCGTTAGAATGTTTTCTTCTTTATTTTTAATAAACTGACAGCGCGAAACCAACTTGTTTTATATGAAATATTCGCTAATCAAAAACGATCTATTGAGAGCTCATCAAAATTGATGTTGTCACGCAATAAATCTCTTAACTCCTCAATATATCACAACCTACACGAAATCGCATATTTCAGGAAAGATTAACTGCCTAACAAGCTTTGTTATGTGGTGAAAACAATTGTATTGTAAGTAAAATGACTGCATTTTTATGTAGAAACAATGAATTTTATCAATCTTCTTCTATAATACGCTACCGTTTCTGTCCAGGATTTTAAATCATCTGTAGCTCGCAAACCATTTCACCTTTTGACTTGAAATTTGGTACACATACAGTATACTACGTGACGTCTACTATCCGCTTTCAGGGTGATGATTTGTATTACTCTTTATTTTTATTTTATTTTATTGTTGAATCAACTCTCGGCAGTGCGCAGCAGGGCGGCGCATGCGTATGGGAGCCGTTCTCATTCCCCACCACCTTCGCTAATCATTCTTGAGGCAGACTGAAGACTTAAGCGCCAGTTTAAGTGAAAAATTAAAGAAAACGTACTAAGTAATTGCAACACAAAAACTAACTTAATCAGTTTTAACGCGAAAAGATGCCAACGAAAGAAGAGAAGCAGCAGGCCGCTACGGTGGAGAAAAGAAGAGCTGCTCAGGAAGCAGCAAGCGCATCAACCTCTGAGCAAATGAATGGTAAATGTACAGAGAAAGAGGATGAAAACTAGGAACGCTCACGTCAAGTGTATTTATTCACTGCATGTTATCGTGCAGTACGCCGTTACTGGTAATATATAAAAGTTATTGATTCTAATGAAAAATTATCAGATTACATCGTAATGTCGGCATGAAAAAAATGGCCGCATCTCCAAGCGTGCAAGTATTAGGGTAAAATATTTATGTAAGACCGTAAGAGTGCTTCCCCTTTGAAAAATCAGCCGTCATTTTGTAAACAGTATTGAAGACCAATTTGAGACATGAAGAACATGCCTAAGTAGACACACAAAGTACGTACCCAAATGTTTAAAATGTGAAAGTAGTGGTAAAATGTGCCCCGCACAGCACATATAATATTTTTCTACATAAAACTGCACTTGTCTGCGGACAACTGAAACCAGAAAAACACGCTTGTCCGACGGTCAATTTACCCGTGTCGGACGAGTCGGGCGTTGGATTTCCGCACCCCTGCACAACATACATAGAATATCACGAGGCATTCAAACATGAACACAATCAATTAATACAGACAAAAGAATCAAAAATGGACAAAGATGACAAGAATGCCTTAACACCGTTGTTAGGACAGCACCTCGACTTTCCAGGGGTGTGTCCTCAAATGTCGTGACTTGCAGGAAATGGACGTGATGGGTTAAAAGGCCTGCTAATGGTCACTTCCTTATCTGAGTTGGAGACTCAAAACCCTTTTCTGCTTTTCTTCTTTGATTGCTTTTGTGGTTGTAACATTTTTAGTGATGTTTTTGATGACAATTTTTGTCTCACGATGATCGTGTCTTTTGATCTTACGATTCTGACTTTTTTCTATCGCGCATCAAACTCCTGGTGCTTACTAAACTTACGTGTCAGCTTACTAGCATAACATTTTTTCTGCTTGGGTTTGTTTTTATTTAGAATAAATTCTTTATTTATAAAGGGACTTTTGTAATGTGGGTGGAGTGACAAAAGAGCTAAAGGGCCAATCAAGAGAGTCATGCGAAACTGAAAAAGGCCAAAATTAGGAAGTTGAAAAGAACCAAAACTACATAACCAAAGTACTGGATGAAAATCAAGGTCAGAGAATGAAGCAAACGGCAGGAACCTAAAAGATCCATTCCGAAGGCAAGAAATTCACACAGAATGCATAACAAAGGTTTGATACCTACAGCTCTGATAGAGACGAGATCAGAAGTGGCCACCCTTTAAACCCGTTGCTTTAATTAAATCGCGAGTTATGACCTGTAGCCAAAGTACCAGACGAGAATTGAGGTCAGAGGAATGAAGTTGAAAGTCAGAAACCTAAAAGATCCATTCAAACGCAAGGAATTGTCAAAGAAGGTTTAACAAAGGGCTGTTATCCACAGCTCTGAGAAACACAAGAACAAATGCGGCCACCCTTTAAACCCACTGCTTTAATTACTCGCGGGTTATGACTATGGCAGAGCTGCACCTGTCAGGTTGTTTACCGCCGAAGCCAGGTGGTCTACCGTGGTCTGAATCTCTGCCGCTTGTTTCTTGAGATCTTTAACGTTCCCTCAGCTCCTCCAACATATCCCAAAAAATGTGTCTTATTTCGAGGTTGCTCAATATGTGATCCAAGCTAAAACAATGCCGGTGAACCTACAAAAAATTTAAAGGGCCAACCAGGAGGGTCATGTGAAACAGAGAAGTTTTAAAGGAACCGAAACTACGTAGCCAAAGCGGTAGATGAAATTCGAGGTCAGCGAATGAAGCAAAAGTTGGGAACCTAAAAGATCCAATCAAAAGCAAGGAATTCTCAAAGAAGGCACAACAGAGGTTTGTTATCTACAGCTCT
Source organism: Erpetoichthys calabaricus (assembly GCF_900747795.2). Taxonomy (NCBI): domain Eukaryota; kingdom Metazoa; phylum Chordata; class Cladistia; order Polypteriformes; family Polypteridae; genus Erpetoichthys; species Erpetoichthys calabaricus. The sequence goes on from NC_041406.2 coordinate 8,868,266, forward strand.
GATAAAGACGAGGTCAAAAGGGGCCACCATTTAAACCCGCTGCTTTAATTACCCTCGGGTTATGACCTTGGCAGAGCTGCACCTGTCAGGTTGTTTACCGCCGAAGCCAGGTGGTCTACCATGCTCTGAATCTCTGCTGCTTGTTTCTTGAATGCTTTAACTCTCTCCCTGGTCCTTTCAAATATCCTGAAAAATCCCGAAAAAGTTGCTCATTGTATGATCAAAACTAATGCAATACCAGCAAACCTATAAAAGATTTAAATGGCACACCAGTAACGTAACACAGAACAGAAAAATGTCAAAATTTTGAGTTCG